>NC_084820.1:58626726-58926726 GCF_958449725.1 Rosa rugosa | reverse complement strand
GTTTTCGGGTTTCCGGTTCCAATCAATCTTTGCAGCACTACTGCATTTTGCTGCTTGACCTGCTTCTGTTTAGAGAGTATAAAGAGTAATGCAATATGAACTAGCAACAAGGCTACAATGCTGAAAATAAAACCAATAAACCATTCTGTAATCTGCACTAGCAACAAGGCTGCAAATAAAAGTATAAAACCATCTTGCAAATAACAATCATTCAATCAACCATTCCGTAATCATTCAATCAACCATTCAATCAACACAGTTCCACGGCAAGTTCACCAACACATACACATATTGTCTTAACAACATAACAAATTAAAAACCACAAGCACATGTTAGCCTTCTTAAACAACAGATCTCAAACATTAAAAGTATTCATTCAATTTGAAACAAAGTCTTAATTTGTAGATAAACAAACGGAAAGTAAACCTGATATCTAGAATACATTCAACTATTTGGATCTGAATGATGGAAAAAGACTAGCGGGGCTTTGTATTCTTACATCAAACAGTTAATCATATCTAATCAGACATCTTGATATATATCCCGTTACAAATTTACAGTTTGTCAATTGTCATACATCTCCTAATGAATAACCTTACAGAGACAAAACATCACCCTGCCTGATAGTCACTGCCTCAACATCGTTGTATCAAAAGTCAATTGCCTTTGGTCTGTATGAAAAGTGGGGTCCAAAAGACATCAATTATAGTAGATTGAGACAAACAATAATTTCGAAACAAAATGAGCATACCAGGTGCAAGCTGGGAGTGAGAATTAATTAGTTGATGGAAACAGGTAAACAATTTTGAATCGAAAATAGAAACTTGTTCGAGACTTACCAGCCTTGAGTGAATGGAGATGTTGATCAGGACTCCTTTCTGCACCTTTGCTGGACTTCAATTTGCTAGCCTCACCCTTTCTACTTTTCCTCGAAGAGCTCAAAGATCCTTCAACTGCACAAAATGAGAGTCAGCAAGAGAGAGTTGATTGCACAGAAGACAGAACTGATATTAGTGTCCGGACCCAGACCTATATGTTTTGCAATTACAAGAATTTGAGCAATTATAACTATATAAATCAAAGACGCAGACTTTACAAGAATGAGGAACGGGAAAAAACTTACTCTGCGCTCGGCGTTGGCGATCTAGGGGTCCTGAAGCGAAGAGGAGCTAGCAAGCAGTAAGGAGAAGATCGTCAAGGCTAGGAGCAAGCTGAGAGGCCGTAAGTGAGGAAGAGTCTTCTGGAAGACCGATTTCTGGGAGATCGATTGTGAGGAACTGACTATGAAGTGCAAATTCTGGGAGAGACCAAGGGCTGAGGGCTGAGGGCTGAATGGGTCTGAGGGCTGAAGAAGTGAAGATCGATTTCTGATTTTTTGGGAGAGAGACCGAGAGAGACAGAGAGTTGGAGGCTTGGAGCCTTGGAGGCGGAATCGCTCTCTAGCTGAGGAAGCTCGGGTTTAGATTTTAGGTCTACTGACTAATCACATGTGGTCGTGTCCATACTAACACAATATACTTCGGAAAACAAACTTATAATTGGACGACACGTACACAAGCTCGGGTTTTTCGGTCCAGAAAACACTTTATATTCAAGAACCGGGACCGGACCGCCAAGTGAGTATAGGGACCGAACCGGCCCGAAAACACTAATATTCAAGAACCGGGACCGGACCGCCACGCTGAGTATAGGGACCGAACCGGCCCGAAAACACTTATTTTCAGTCTAAAACCCGGACCGAACCGGCCGGTCCGGATCGGTCCCTTCCGGTCTTTCGGTTTTTCGGTCATTTATGCCCACCCCTAGTTACTGTGTTGCTGAAGTCTTTAGGTCTTTTCTAATGCAATCTTATGGTAGCTTCTCTCCCATCATCTTGAGGGAGGGTGTTAAGGGTAAAAATGTGATTTTCCAACTCAAGTTAGATATATGTGCTGTAGTATAAATACATGTACCTGATACTCTATCAATACAATTGAAGCCTTAGATCTATCAAATTCTTCAGCTTTCTCTCTATTTTTCCTGCTTTTCTCTATTTTTCATAGTACTCATATCACATGCAGACCATCTGTTATGGTTTGGCTTTTACTATCATATGGAGGGAATGGGGACCCTAATACGACCATCAAGGTTCCCTACACAATGTCACGTACATGTGTCTTGTTCATAACAGAATATGGCCCGTTTGCATAAAGTGCCCTTCTTGATCCCCATTCTTTAATATTGTTATCATAATATTCAAATCAAGAAATTCTAGCAGTTTCTCATCCCATTTCCAACTTGATCCCTTTTGATCGAGGATGTCCCATTCTAGCTTGTAGGTTTCAAACAAATGAAACTTCAGACTTATCATTTAGGGCTAAAGTCTGTTTAGTCCCTGTACTATGCCTCTCTCATCGTTTCAGTCCCTGACATTCCAATTTAATCTGAAAAGTCCCTGAGGTCTCAATTTCCGTCTAATAGGTCCTTTCCGCGGGAAATTAGGAATTGGTCTTGGGTGAAATGTCCAATATACCCCTCAGTTATTTCTTTTTTCTTTTTTTCCTTTTTAATTTATTTTTTTCCTTTTTTTCTTTTTCCTTTTTAATTCCATTTTTCCTTTTGTTATTTTTATTTTTTTCCTTTTTTCATTTTAATTTCTTTTTTTTTTCTTTTTTCTTTTTCCTTTTTAATTTCTTTTTTTTTCATTTTTTTCTTTTTCCTTTTTAATTTCTTTTTCCTTTTTTTTCATTTTTCCTTTTTAATTTCTTTTTTTTCCTTTTTAATTTCTTTTTTGCTATTTCTTCTTTTTTTCTTGTTCCTTTTTAATTTTTTTTCCTTTTTAAGTTCTTTTTTTTTTTTCGTTTTGCCTACTTTCTACTTCCTCAACCCACCAATCTCATTCCGATCAAACTCCACAACCCATCTGTTTCCCAGTCAGCTCGGAAATTCGCCGCTAAACCACTCCCCTCTTGTTTTCACAGCCTACTTCTCTTTCTCCCACTCAAATCCCACTTTCTCTCTCCACATCAAGCCTCAATGTGGAAACTTTTCACTGAAAATTACCATTTTTTAACTTTTCACTGAAAACTACCATTTTTTCAAACTCTGAGGTTTTTGGGTCTTGCTCAAAATGGTGATTTGGACTTTGGGTTTGGTTGAAATGGTGGTTTTTGATGGCCAAGTTGACAAAAACCAGAAGTGAAGAAGAAGAATAGTGATGGAAAAGAAAAATGGCCGTTGGCGTGGAGAACAAGAATTGGGGTTTCGGGTCGATCTGGATTGGTTCGCCGACGTGGCGCTACTGATGCAGCAGAATACGATGGTCATTAAAAAGGAAAAAAGAAATTAAAAAGGAAAAAAGAAAAATAAAAAAAGGAAAAAAAAAATTAAAAAGAAAAAAGAAATTAAAATGGAAAAAGGAAAAAAAGAAAAATAAAAGGAAAAAGAAAAAAAAGAAATTAAAAAGGAAAAAGAAAAAAGAAACAAGAAAAAAAAGAAATTAAAAAGGAAAAAGGAAAAAAATAAAAATAAAAAAAGGAAAAATGAAATTAAAAAGGAAAAAGAAAAAAGTAAAAAAAGAAATTAAAAAGGAAAAAGGAAAAAAATAAAAATAAAAAAAGGAAAAATGAAATTAAAAAGGAAAAAGAAAAAAGAAATTAAAAAGGAAAAAAATAAATTAAAAAGGAAAAAAAAGAAAAAAGAAATAACTGAGGGGTATATTGGACATTTCACTCAAGGCCAATTCCTAATTTCCCGCGGAAAGGACCTATTAGACGGAAATTGAGACCTCAGGGACTTTTCAGATTAAATTGGAATATCAGGGACTGAAACGATGAGAGAGGCATAGTATAGGGACTAAACAGACTTTAGCCCTATCATTTATTAGGGTTTTGGAGCTAAGGTAATGCTTTTTGTTGATTTTAAAGCTGGGAAATGTGTCTTATTTGTGTTTCACGTTTTGATATTAAAACTCCAGTTTAGCTTTGAAAATGAAGATTTTGAGAGGATTGCCTCATTCAACATTATATATTTTCCATATATGTATATATTAACTTCACTTTATTTCGAATTCAAGAAGTTTTTGCATAAGACTTCGAAAAAGTACTTTTTATTTTTATTTTATTTTTTATTTTTTTTAATTTCAAAAAAGTACTTATCACGCGCAATCTTTTATACTCATCATATATCATTAAAGATCTCATCTTCACTTTAGTTGGAATTCAATAACTTTTTCATAAGAAATACATGTTTCCTTTCTTTAGCCAAGAACTCATGCTAATTTATATTGGTATCAATGAATCAATAAAAAATCTTTGCCGCACGAGCTTGAGAGAGGCAAAACCCTAGCTTGCAAAACTCTAACTTTCTTCGAACAAGGATGATGATGGAGGCTATAGATGAAATGACAGTGCGCTTGGCTGCATTTCTGGGACTGGCAGATGCCCGAAAGCCAGTGGACCTCCGACCACTGAAAGGAGAAGGCCTGCGCCGATCCCAAACATACTTGGTAGGGAAGCTCTTGACTGCTCGAGCTTTCAACAAACGGTATTTCACGGGAATGTTCCGGCAAGCCTGAAGACTTAATGGCTGCTATACTATTTAGGAACATGATTATTAGTTTCTATTTACGCTGTCGGATCCAACAGATCACAATTGGATCCTTCGAGGAGGACCGTGGGGTTTTGATCCTGCCCCGATGGTGTTAGCACCTTATGATGGGGTGGGTTTATCAAAGATGTTCCGCTCTCTACTCTAGCTTTCTAGATCAAAGTGAGCGGTCTCTCACCGACCTTTCATACTAATAGATGCCTCCGGCGAGTGGGGAGTGCTCTGAGACGATATGTTCAGAAAAATGCAGTTAGGTTTGATGCAGGACGGATTCGGATCGGGGTTGAGATGGACCTAATGCAACCTGTAATCTTTCGCCGGAGTTTTATGGTGGATGATGGAGTTGATGTCGACCTGGACTTCTTCTTCGAGAACCTCTATGGCCAGTGTAAGGACTGTGGCCTTCTTACTCATGTTGAGCTGCCATTCTCTGGACCACCACTGCCGGAAGTCCTAAGAACTGAGACAACTACTACGCGGCGGAACTTGGAGGGTGTATTGAGTAGGGTGGATGTAACACCAATTGCAGGTCCATCCTTGGTGTTTAGGGCACAGGCCGGAAGTCTTAAGAACTGAGACAACTACTACGCGGAGGAACTTGGAGTGTGTATTGAGTAGGGTGGATATATCACCAATCTATGGGCTGCACCATTTGCTTCACGATAAATAGGTTGTAAAGAAAAAGAAGGAATAGCATTCAGGTATGGTTTACAATCTTCAGCAATGCAACCTACCTCAGAGAAGTCCACCATGCTTCCATTAAGTGCATTAACCACCACAACACAATCGGCCTCAATGTCGACCTCTGTCATGCCTTGGTGAATAATTAGAAGGAGACCTGCTCTCATAGCCTCACACTCCATATGGAATGCAGATCTAACCCGGGAAAAAGGGCGTGCAATTGCAGCTAAACATACACCAAACTCATCTCTGATGATTGCCCCAATTCCACCTTGACCCGTAGCCGCTAAAAAAACACCATCCATGTTCAATTTGAGTCTACCGCTTGGGGGAAGTTGCCACTTAGTCCTCCTCCTAGCCTTCTTTGACACTGTCACAGGGTGCAGAGCTTGATAGTCCTCTAGAATTTTGAGGCCCAGGCTACCGTATTGAGGGGGTTAAAAGTACTCCCCTTCCAAAGAACATTATTTCTTTCATTCCATAAAGCCCACAGTAGCAGGCAAAAGAGGTCCCTCTTAGAATGAGACAAAGAACCAAAGACATGCATTAACCACCCATGCAAACCACCACCAAACTGAGAACGTACCTTTAAATTCAATGGCCCATGCAACCAAAAGTCAACCACTCTTTTACACCCCATGAAAACATGCACGTCATCTTCCAAGTGACCACCACAAAAAACACAGCTAGCATCGAGGATTGTACATTTTTTAAGTAGTGCAGCCCTTGTAGGTAAGATACCCTTGCATAGTCTCCAAACAAAAGAGCTCACTTTTGGTGGAACTCGGGCACTCCAGATTGCTTTCCAATGCATGCAAGATGCGCCTCTTGAGCTTCCAGAAGATGAGGAAGACGAACTACTCGTTAAGCCTTCAGTCATCCTGTAAACGTGATACCCACTCTTCACACTGTACAAGCCCTTATTATCATAGTGCCACACCCACTTATCAGCCGCATCACGCAAACTCAAAGGTATGCTAGCAATAAGATCCACCTATGTATTGGAAAAAAATCTCTTCAAGAAGTGGTAAAATCCACTCCTTACCCTCATTATCATCAAGTCTTCCACCATTAGATTCTCCAGGCCCTCCATGGGACAAGTGAAAGGCTTAAAATTGTAAGGTAATGGCAGCCAGGGGTCTTCCCAGACCCTAATAGATGCACCATTACCAGCTTTGTATTTCAACCCCCGTTTTAACACATCCTGCCCTTTCAAAATACTCCTCCAAGCAAATGACACATCACCACGAATGGATGCTTTCATATATAATCCGTATCAGGATAGTACCTAGCCTTCAGGAGACGAGCCAACAAAGACTGTGGGTGTTGAATAAGTTGACATCCCTGCTTAGCCAATAAAGCCAAATTAAAGTAACGCATGTTACGGAAACCTAACCCACCCTCCGGGTTAGGCAAGCACAAACGCTCCCATGAAAGCCAATGAATCTTCTTCGTCTCCTCAGTAGAACCCTACCAAAACTTCGCCATCAATCCATGCATTTCATTACAGAGATGGAGTGGGAGCTCGAAACAGCTCATAACGTATGTGGGAATGGATTGTGCTACCGCTTTGATTAGCACTTCTTTGCCAACATTGGTAAGGGTTTTTTCACGCCATCCTTTCGTTCTCTTCTTCGTCCTTTTAGTTAAGAAACTAAACGCTTCTGTTTTTGAGAAGCTAATCTCAATGGGCAACCCGAGATATTTATCATGCTTCTCCACGCGCATAACTTGAAGTACAGATGCAATATCATACTGCTCCGAAAGCCTAACGTTCTTGCTGTAACTAATACTGCTTTTTTGATAATTGATAAGCTGCCCTGACATCTTCTCATAGGTTCAAAGAATTTCTTTCAAAACAAGCGTATCATCTAGCTCCCACTACCTAATGACGAAGTCATGGATTCGAGTCACCATGGGGGTAGGAGTGAAATCCTTTGATCATCTTTTTTATATAAGAAAAAAAAAAAAAAAAAAAAGTGTATCATCTAGCTCTGCTTTGAAGAAAATAAAAGAATCATCGGCAAAAAATAAGTGTGAGATACATGGCGCACCTGTGCAAATCTTAACCCCCTTTAAAGCACCATTCTCCTCAGCTTGAAGAATAAGCAATGAGAGAACCTCTGCACAGAGCAAAAAGAGATATGGTGAGATTGAGTCACCTTGCCGCAGACCCCTGGCCGGAATAACATTCCCCCTAGGCTCCCTATTGAGAACAAAAGAATAAGACACAATTGAAACACAGCACATAATCCACTGGACCCAGGTAGGACTAAAGCCAAACTTGAGCATAACCCTCTCCAAAAAACTCCATTCGACCCTGTCGTAAAGTTTGCTCATGTCAAGCTTTAGAGCTCCGAAACCAATATTACCCTTCCTCCTCCGTTTCAAGAAATGTGAAATTTCAAAGGCCACAAGGGAGTTGTCGGAGATCAGTCTCCCCGGCCCAAAAGCACTCTGAAAAGGAGAAATAATACCCTTAAGGAGACATAAACTGATAGGCCGCAATTGAGTCATAACTTTCGGATCCTCCACCTTTGGAATAAGTGTGACATTTGTGTGACTAATAAGTTTTGTCAACTGCTCTGACCCAATGAAACCCCTAACTGCCTCTAAAATATCAGTGCCAACCACAGACCAAAAGTGTTGATAGAAGCATGGTGAGAAACCGTCAGGCCCCGAGGCCTTAGACGGATGCATCTGCTTCAGTGCCAAGTGAACTTCATCCATAGAAAAAGGACGAGTTAGAGAACTATTCATCTCATGTGTTACGAGTCTAGGAATCACCCCATCCAACCTGTCCATTTCACTAGGCCTTGAAGACGTAAACAGATTTTGGAGAGAGCACAACATTTTCCAAATCGTCGTCCTCTGTACACCATCTTCCATTGTCATCAAAATTCCCCTTAATCTTTAAGGCTATCAAGTTTGTTGGTGGTGTTCGTCAATTTGGTAGTGGTGGATTTGGGTTCGAATCGGGTGCGTTGCTGGAGCTAGTGAATAAATTGGTGGCTTGAAACAATCCATACCAGATTTTAAAAAAAAAAAACACTATTAATTCTCAATGAGAGAGAAGAGAGGTGGGGGGGGGGGGGGGGGGGGGGGGGAGTGAGTGATCAATCTGCATAATGGACAGAATAACACCATACTCCTTCAAGACTCCAAACAGAAAGTTCATCGTTGCCAACTGGGTTTGATTAAATTAAAGGAATGAAGATGGAATCAAGAGCAATGAGACAATCATATGTGTGTTTGTGTGGTGCATACTCATCCACAGCGCCGCACCAACAACCAGACCAAAATCTTCGTCGGCGCCCCCCGACAAGCTCCGCCACACTCACATAGAGAGAGAGAGAGAGAGAGAGAGATGAGGGCAGTTTTTAGAACAGAAAACACATCATCAATTAAAATTATTATAAAAATCAAAGGGAGTGTGGTTTTCAATTTGGGGAGTGTAAATTTTACTCCCCAATAATAATGGATAGTGTTAAGGGTAAAAGTGTATTTTGCCATCTACTTGACACTCTTGTATAAATAGCTGACTAGTACCCTCATTCTGTAATATGTTCTCGTTCTGAATTGAATAGTATACATACCTCTTCTTCATCATTTTCTTTCTTTTTGCTCAAGAAAATATACAAAGCTTTCATGGTATCAGGAGCTCAGGTTGATCTGTGACCTAGGGTTTTCTCATGCTCATCGTTGTTCTCAAATTCAATATCCGATTCAATTTCCTATGAAGACTTAGATAAGTTTCTTGTTTTGAGGAAGAAGTTTAATTCTACAAGATGATGAAGATTGTTGCTGAAATTTACTGTGATTGTTAGCTTCAAAGCTTTGACTTTACATACTCAGTGTTCGATTGTGATTTTCTACAAGTAATTGCGGTTGATTCTTGAAGTTTTGTTATAGTTATTTCGTCTAACACTTGGTGTGCGTTCCTGACCTTCGCTCAGCTCGACTATTTCTCTTTTGATTTTGTTCCTCGAGTGCAAGGGTTTACTTCTTCTATGCATTTCTGGAAATTCTACACATAAATCTCAAGCCGTAGCACTTGCGCCATATAGATTCTGTCTACTTCTTCAATTTTGGGTTCTTTGCGATTGGTTCTTGATAACGGCTTCTGGCTTATGATTGGAATACTGGTATTCACTCGGTTATGGTTCTGCATTGGTATTACTATGACATCGTCTAATTTGGTCTACAATTTATCAATTGGTGATATTTGATCTATTTGCACAGTGGAGAGTTAGTTGGAATTTTGGATTGTGGTTTTGATTGTTCTTAATAGCATTACTTTGCTGGCATTGTATGAGAACAGTAGATCAAGGGAAATAGAAAGGCAATTGAAAAGGAGAATTTAAGATGCTAGAGATTCGTTAAATACATGTTGTCTACGTCTACATTTGGTTTGGTTTCATGTGAAGAACTTCCAGTATTACTGTTGATTTGATTACTGTTGGTTTGGAATCACATTGCTGTTGATATTGCTCATCCTCATTCTCATCATGAACAGAGAGACACAATTTCCCATAATTTATGTTCTTTCTGGTATGCAGAATTGATTACTCTGAGGCTTGATCACAATACTTACATTCCATGGTTCTTTCAAATGGAAAATTTTCTCCAAAGTCTTGATTTAATGGGATACATTGATGGTTCGTGTCCATCTCCGCCTTAGTTCCTGCTTACTGACGATGGGATAACTACTGAAGTTACTAGGGAATTTATGGAATGGAACAAACATGATAAGGCAGTGCTAAGTTTTATATCTGCCACTATATCTAGTGAAGCATTGTCCTCTTTAGTTGGCAGTAGGAATTCAAGGGAGGCTTGGCTCAATTTGAGGAACAAATATTGTGTAGTTTCAAGATTTGATGTCATGCAACTCAAGATCAATCTACATACATTATAGAAAAATAATGATTCTATAGACAAGTATCTTCAACGTGTCAAATCTATTAGAGATGAGTTGGCTTTTGTAGGTGTGCATTTTCTTGATGAAGACATTATCATCTTAGCTCTCAATGGTTTGCCTCCCGAGTATAACACCATCAAAGTAGTTATTAAAGCCATGGACAAATTTTTCTCTATGGAAGAGTTTTGATCTCAATTGTTGGCTGTTGAGAGAGATTTTGAGAAAACAATGGTGCTTCAAACTCAAAATACCATGTCTTCCAATGCTGTCACTTACAGTAACAATTCCTCTCGAAGTGTGAAATATGGAATGTCAAGTCCTGGAATGCCATCTCATGCAATCTTGTCATCTCAGTATACTGGTAATTGTTCTATGACACCTGTTTTAGATAATGCTGCATCTAATGCTGGTTTCTTGCCTAATGTTACCAATAATAGTGTGCTATATGGTATACCTGCATATAATAATTTCAACACATCGTCTTCTGGTTCCAATGTTCACCATTATTATGCACCATCACCTGTTTCCAGTTCAGTTCTTAATGTGCCTACTGCTGCCCCAAACTGTCAAGCAATGGTTCCATTCACCCCAGATATTGGTATTCCACAGTCTGCACCTAATTCTAGATATTTGTTGAGCAACAGTGTTGGAAATGAAAATTTCACACTAATTCACAGTGGGGCTTCTCTTAGCTCTGGCAACCTTGCATCTGATCATCCCAAGTCTATCAACTCTTTTGAAGAAGCAGTCAGCAATGGTTCAATTGTGCAGGTTCCATTTGCCTCAGCCACAGTCCAAGCATATGCAAGTATTATGGAAAAAGATACTAACGAGACTGTAACTGATGGTGAGACTGGAAATGTTGAGAAGACTGAAAATGAAGAGAAGAGAGAGAAGAAAGATGAAACTGCGGACCCAAGTACTGAAGGTGTCACTTTGAACTCATTTCAGAAGCTTTCGAGTAGCCAAAATGACTTCACAAATCTTTCTGGAACTGGGTTTTCCACTTCCACCATTTCTTTTGGGTTTATTTCCAAGGATGGGTCTGCATTGAGGACTAGCTCAGGTTCACTTTTTGAGTCAAAAAAAATGCTCTGCCTTCTGGTCTTGGTCTATCTAATAATGGAAGTTCTTCACTCTTTGCCACAACAGGGCCTTCAATTGTGTCTAAGAGTGACACCCCTTCAATTGTGTCTAAAGAACAAGAATTTCGAAGATTGTCTACAAGGCATCATCCCACCAAGCAGCTCATGTCTACTCCTTTAAATAAAACTACATTGTATTGTAGGCAGGCCTCTCATCCAATGAAGCTATGTCCATCTCTGCCACTTATTCCTAAACCCTAAACCCTAAACTAGCAATTATGTGTTAAGGGTATAAGTGTATTTTTCCATCTACTTGACACTCTTGTATAAATAGCTGACTAGTACCCTCATTCTGTAATATGTTCTCGTTCTGAATTGAATATATTATACAGACCTCTTCTTCATCATTTTCTTTCTTTTTGCTCAAGAAAATATACAAAGCTTTCAAATAGCACTTGCCGTCGATGAATGCACGGCCTTTACTTATTTATGAGTTGAACTCATCATCTCTTGCTTATGCAGCGAAATTAATCGATGTCATGGGACTGAATGATACTCATTTTATTTTCAAGTTTATCAACTAGTTAGAGTTTTAATTTTTCCATAGTAGTTAAAGTCTCAAGATCGAATCATTTCTCCAAAATTCTAAACGAAAATAAAAAGTGGAGTTTTAATTTTACATTGCCATTGCCACTTTCAATTCAATTTTAGAATAACTAAAAGTAAAATATCCACACGACTATGTCAATGAGTCAATACATTGATGTTTTGTTAACTTTACGAAACTTTTTTTTTTTAATCTCAACAAAACAGTCATACATTTGTTTGGATATCGATCCCTTGGCCTCCTCCCCACCAGAAAATGGAAAAGATAGTAGTCAAGAGCCGGCATGTATAAAGTTTCATTTCTTTTGAGGTAATAAAAATATTATCTTCTTCAAATAGTGATCGATAATTGTTCGTTCATTTCTTCTCGCTTCTTATTGTCGGGTTTGGCTAGTCTGTAACTAGAGTCGTTAGTTGAAAAAATAGCTACAGCTAAACAGATCATTTTAAGGCTCGTTTGAAATTGCTTCTGAAAGTTCGAAAAATGCTTTACAAATTTGGCAAAAATATTTTTTTTAACAAGGAAGCACTTGTCAAGTACTATTGTGGACAATATAATAGATTACCCATGTCAAGGAAGCACTTGTCAAGTTGCTCTAATAAGAATCTTTCATGGTTGAATTGATAGAAATAAAAAAGTAAAAAATAAAAAATAAAAAAAGAAGAACAACAAATTGTTTAAATATAGATTTAATTATTTAAGGGTATTTTGGTAAAATTAAAGATGTATATTTGGTTTTTTAAGTATTCAAAAAAAATGAATTGTGTTGGCATGAGTCATACTTACCTTATTTATGTAGATATTCTGTAATATTCTGTGATCTGTAATATCTGTTGTATTATTAGATTTACTACTTACCTTAGAAATAATACTTGTCTTATTAGGCACAATTGTAATTTGTATATAATTCCTTCTTGTAAGGTGAATGAGATATTGAATTATTCAGCCAAAATTGTCTCTTGTTTCTTGTTATATTTTTGACTTGGTATCAGAGCAGAGATCCGATCCTGGACTCTGACTCATTGTTCTTTGATCCTTGACTCTTGTTCTTTGTGCTTGGATTTGTTCCTTGTCCTTTGATCCTTTCATCACCGTTGCCTTCGTACTTATATTTCCAAGTACTTTGTTGTTTTTCATTCCGCTGCATATTCACCATGGTGAAAGCTCCTTCTACTCTGCGTCCCTCTCCTCAAGGTTCTTTCCCCATGTTCTCCTCAAGTCTGACTTGTAACTACTGCAAGAATCCAGGCCACATCAAAGCAAATTGTTACAGGTTGGTTGGTTTTCCAGCAGGCTACTTTGATAGGCCCCGACCTCAGGACAACAAACCCAAGGGAAAGGCTGCTGGTCATCTTGTTCAAGACCAAGATAACTATGCGGTGACAGAACCAAATCACATTAACTTTGCTGGTAAGGATACTGCATCCGTAAGTTGCGGTGGTAATGGTAAGATTGGAGTTGCTTTAAAAATTTCTGGCTTTACTGGTGGCAATACTTGGATAATTGATTCTGGAGCATCTGACCATATGACCTATGATCGTAGTTTCTTTCTTTTTCTCAATCCACCCTCTATTTCCTCTGTTGTCAATGCCAATGGTGATTCTTTTCCTGTTTTAGGAATAGGGTCTGTTCGTCTCACCCCTTCTTTGACACTACATGATGTTCTTTATGTCCCTGATCTCTCTCATCATCTTATATCTGTGCCTCAGCTTAGTACTCAATCTCGGTGTTCTGTAACATTTTTTCCTTTGTATGTGATGTTTCAGGACCTCCTTACCAGGGAAATAATCGGCAGGGGTTATCTGAGGGGTCGACTATTCCATCTGGATTGCATGTTTGCTGGAATGAAGCCGGAGAAGGCAGTCCAAGCAGCTTTGATTTCGACTGGAGTTACTAATCAAGTTGAAGAATTATAGCTATGGCATCGGAGATTGGGACATCCTTCCTTTAGTGTCATGAAAAAATCTATGCCATCCTTGTTTCTGGGCATTGATGAGTCTAAGTTGCATTGTGAGTCATGTGTCTTAGCTAAAAGTCATCGTACTAGTTATCCTTTGAGTACTACTAGGAGTTCTTTTCCTTTTGAGCTTATTCATTCTGATGTCTGGGGACCTTCCCGTGAGTCAACCTTGTCTGGCAAACATTGGTTTGTTTTATTTATTGATGATTATACCCGTCTTACTTGGGTCGCTTTATTGAAACACAAATATGAAGTCTTCTCTGCTTTCCAAGAATTTTTTGCTCTTGTTCAAAATCAATTTGGAGCCAATATTAAAGTCTTTCATTCTGATAATGGGGGGGAGTTTGTCAATTCTCAGTTTCACCAATTCTTTCATTCTCATGGGATTATTCATCAAACTACTTGCCCTCAAACCCCTGAACAAAATGGGGTGTCAGAAAGAAAGAATCGTCATGTTCTTGACATAGCTCGGTCTATTCTATTTAGTGCTCATATGCCTAAGTATCTTTGGGGAGATGCAATTCTCACTGCTTATCATCTCATCAATAGGCTACCTTCCTCTGTTCTCAATGGTCAAACCACCTATGCTGCCCTTTCAAATCATGTGTCTGTCCCTTCGTTTTCTAATCTCCCTGCTCGTGTCTTTGGGTGTGTTGTGTTCGTCCATGTTCCTAAGAGTCAACGGTCCAAACTCGATGCCAGGGCATTAAAGTGTGTATTTGTGGGCTATGGTGTTCATCAGAAGGGCTACAAGTGTTTTCATCCTCCTACACAGAAAGTTTATGTTACCATGGATGTCACCTTTTATGAGGATGCATGTTATTTTTCTTCCACCAATCCTTCACTTCAGGGGGAGAAACACACTTTTTTGGAAGGGATTAATATTCAGCCAATTGAAGATGATGGTCATGTAATTTCGGGTCAAATGATCGATCACCAGAATGCCAGCGATCGATCACCAGACATGGTAATTGAAGAAGACAGTAGCCAAACGATTGAAGAAGACAGTAGCCAAACGATCGATCGTTCCATTCCTGGCGATCAATCGTTCAACGAGGCAGAAGCTCCCAGTAGCAAAACGATCGATCCTTCCATTCCTGACAATCGATCGCCAGCAGAACTAGAACACGATGACCGAAATTTAGCAGTCCAAGAAGGCCAAGCTCCGGCACCCCTCTCAGATACAGATAACCCTTGTCAACCAATCCCTGAGGAGCGTCCCAATCTTGAGGTTAGTGGTGTTTCTTCTAACTCTAATAATAGTGATAGTGTGTATGTTTTGCCTCCTAGGTCTACCCGTGGTAAACCACCTCGTCAATATGAACCAAGTTTAGATGTTAAGTCTAAGTATGCCATAGCTAACTTTGTATCCACCCATCGGTTATCCAAATCCCATGCTTCATTTGTGAATCAAATATCCTCTGTATGTGTTCCCAGTAAAGTGCAGGATGCTCTCAAGGATCCCAAATGGTGTCAAGCGATGAATGAAGAGATGGAGGCATTGGAGAAGAGTAATACTTGGGAGTTGGTGCCACCTCCACAAGGAAAGAAAGTTGTTGGATGTAGATGGGTGTTCACTATCAAACACAATGCAGATGGCTCAGTGAACAGATATAAGGCAAGACTTGTTGCAAAGGGATATACTCAAACATATGGCGTGGATTATGAGGAAACCTTTGCTCCAGTAGCAAAGATTAATACTGTTCGAGTGTTGATGTCTCTAGCAGCTAATCTAGATTGGCCTTTGCAACAGTTTGATGTGAAGAATGCCTTTTTACATGGAGAGCTATCTGAAGAAGTCTACATGGATCTACCACCAAGATATGAGGCAAGCACAAGAGGAAGATTTGTGTGTAAGTTGAATAAGTCCTTGTATGGACTCAAACAATCACCACGAGCTTGGTTTGGTAGATTCTCTCAAGCTATGCGTCGTTTTGGGTACAAACAGAGTAACTCTGATCATACATTGTTTCTGAAACGCCGTGAAGGTAAATTAACTGCCTTGATTATTTATGTTGATGATATGATCATTACTGGTGATAATTCAGAGGAGGTTGAAAGGTTAAAAGACCTGCTTGCATCAGAGTTTGAGATGAAAGATCTTGGTGCTCTTAAATATTTTTTGGGGATTGAGGTCGCCAGGGGGAGTTCAGGAATTTTCTTGTGTCAGAGAAAATATGTGCTTGACTTGTTGACAGAGACAGGAATGCTAGGTTGTAGACCTGCTGGTACTCCTATTGAGCAGAATCATAAACTGGCTGAGTACCCTAATCAAACTCTTACAGATAAGGCTCGCTATCAGAGGTTAGTTGGCAGATTAATCTATCTCTCACATACTCGGCCAGATATTGCATATGCAGTTAGTGTTGTGAGTCAATTCATGCATAATCCAAGTGAAACTCATATGGAAGCTGTGATCCATATTCTGAGGTATTTAAAGTCTGCACCTGGAAAAGGCTTGATGTTTTCAAAGCATAATCATCTGGATATTAGTGGTTATACAGATGCAGACTGGGCAGGTTGTATTACGGATAGAAAATCCACTTCTGGTTACTTCACTTTTGTAGGTGGTAATCTTGTTACTTGGAGAAGTAAGAAACAAAAGGTTGTGGCTAGGTCGAGTGCTGAAGCAGAGTATATATAGAGGTATGGCTCATGGAGTTTGTAAGTTACTTTGGTTGAGAAATTTACTTCGTGATTTGGGATTTAAACCCAAACGAGCCATGGATTTGTATTGTGATAATAAGGCAGCGGTGGATATTGCTCACAACCCAGTACAACATGATAGAACTAAGCATGTTGAGGTTGACAGACATTTCATTAAAGAGAAGCTTGATGCTAAACTTATCTCTTTTCCATTTGTCCACTCAGAAGAACAGTTGGCTGATGTTCTCACTAAGGCAGTATCGAGTAAGGCATTTCATGACTCACTTGACAAGTTGGGCATTCGTGATCTGTATGCGCCAACTTGAGGGGGAGTGTTGCATGAGTTATACTTACCTTATTTATGTAGATATTACAGAATATTCTGTGATCTGTAATATCTGTTGTATTATTAGATTTACTACTTACCTTAGAAATAATACTTGTCTTATTAGGCACAATTGTAATTTTTATATAATTCCTTCTTGTAAGGTGAATGAGATATTGAATTATTCAGCCAAAATTGTCTCTTGTTTCTTGTTATATTTTTGACTGGAGATTTAATAAGTAAAAGAGGTTTTTTAGAGGTCTAACTAGAACTACCCAATTGCGATTCTTAATCTCCAAAATGCAATTCCAAACTACCCAATTGCGACTCTTGCATTGACTAAAGAGTCTGCAAAGGTCCAAATATATGAACCAAAACTACTAATTAATTAATTGATTGATCATTAATTAATTAGGAGTTAAACATGGTGTACATGCACCTTTTAAAGTTTTAAACATTGTCAGTCGCTATCGAGGTCGTGTCTTGGTTGATTCTTCCTAGCTAGATCTTAATCTTACTGAGCTTTCTGCATGTTCTAATCACAATGAACATCGGAATGGCCTCAATCTTGGAGGAAAGTTCTATACATATGCTAGCAGCATAAACATATTTTTCCAAATCAAGGACGAAAAGCTATTTTATTCACTACTTTCAATATCTAAGGCCATCAATTGTTAATACATAAGCTCCAATAATATCGTCATCTACAAAGATGCAGTGAAGATTGATAATCAGTCTTTAAAATCAACGTTCAATGCATCTAGACGAACATTTTCCTTTTTGGTTAGAACATCGTCCTCACGTAGTAATAATAATAAAAATTTATAAAAAAGAAGAAGAAATATGCCATGCTCGATCGAGACAGATCATTGAGACTAATTAACTGCAAAGCAGAAAGTTAATATGAGCTGCAATTTGAGAGAGTTGAGTCGCCCTTCCCGTACTGCATAACTGATAGCTGCTACGCGGCTGGCGCTACAATGGTTGCATCATCATCGTCGTCGTCATCATCATTTTCTTCATGAACATGGAGGAGAGTCGTGATTCCAGTGAAGTAATACGGATCTTGAACCCTAACATCAACCAACTTGCTATAACTCATGATAGAATAACTCAACCTTGTGAGTTTCAATCTATGAAGCTAGCTAGGAGCTCTGCACCCGTTATTTATAAGGAAAGGCCGGAATTATTATGCAGATATTTACTTTGAAATGGTGAAAACGAGATCATGAAAGGGATCGATATGCTGGTCAGATTTATTCCCCTCCATACGTTTTTCGTAAAGGCGGAAGCTCATGGCAAGTAGCTGCACTGCACATGCCATTTGTGGATTGAACAGTCCATGCACACTCTCAGCCTCCAGTGTCATCTGACACGCTGGAGCTAGCACGTACTGGAAGGTTTATTTGGCCAAAAGAAAACTGTATCCATCTAGCTAATTCGTAAGAAGATTGACGTTTTGGATTCTACTTGTCTATATCTTGTGAAACTTTCATGCAAATTTACTCTAAAGATTTCAGTGTATATAAGTGTAGGTGGAAGAACAAACACAGACCAACAAACGTGATCAGATACTCTTATACAACAATCACAAGCACATGAGTACGTACGTACAACATTCTATATATACATGCAATAGTTGTATTATATTGGGGATTGTAAATATATAAGACCTGCATAGATATGCTGATGATGAATCTTACTACTTTTGTAAAATTTTCTCTTCGTGAGCTCATGTTGATGAGTATCAAACACGTATGCTCTTATTCGTAACATAAACGATAGCAAGCTATGCTGCTGGTGCTACATCATGATCGTCGTCGTCGTCGTCATCATCTCCATCATTTTCTGTATAAAGGAAGATGGGAGTTGGAACTTGGTCTTCCTTCATGACCAACTTGGATAAACAAGGTTTCATGCCACAGAATATCACCATTAAGGAATGAATGAACAAAAGATAGACCGGGGATGTAAGTATATGTTTGAGATTTAATCAAAATGGTTCTAATTCATAAAACTCAAGTCCGTTCCCTTAATTTATAGACTAGTAAATACATATGGAAACAAAAATGATACAAAAAGAAAAAGATAAGATGTCGAACTCTCTATCGAGAAACGTGGTATTAATGTTATACACGTCGAGAACATTTTATAGCCATTCATTTTTTTTTTTTTTTTACTTTGTCAAGGGGAACCCAAAGGCTTCCTAGGCCCAAGATAAATCCCTTCGGCGCATGTGAAATGCTCCAACTGTGCATTGCAGCACAGTGCCTGGCCACTTTGACAGCTTCGGGATTCGAACCTAGGTTGGGGAGCACATCCAACTAGGCAAGAACCACTAGGCCACTTGCAGTAGTTATATAGCCATTCATGATCATGTTGACTATGCGATAAAATCAATGCATTTGTTGAAATTAAATGATCTTAAAATATTATATTCATAAAATGTGTAATGGAAAGCTTACTAATGTGCGTGTGTTTGTGCGCGCGCGCTTGTGTAGTTGTGTTTGTGTGAGTGAGAGTGCGTGTGTCTTAATTTAAACTTTGCAAACAAATAAAGGAGTGGAGATTAGAGACGAGAGATTTGAACCTAAGAGCTCCTTCAACTAAAATCATGACACATGTACATTATATATAGTTAGACAAACATTGAACCCTAAAACTCTAAAAGTTAATCATCTATAGCAAACTAACATTTTTGTGTAATGCAAGATGGGTCATAAGCACTAATGATATATAGTATATACAACTAAGGTCAACAATTGCAGATCCCAATAGTTCCCACTCGATCATTCTTAATTGCTAATCTGTTATATATAATTTACATTTTGGTAATACTTAATCATTTTAGGAAAGCTTTAGAGTTTAGAGGAAGACAATGTTGGCTTTTCAAGGAGGCAGAGAATCTGCATGGTGTTATTGGATGAAAATGAAAGAAAGGGAGATCATAAACCGAGCTCCACATATTTCTCCCAAATGGAATTGAGGGCCCAGAAGTGAGCAGAACTCATGGAAGGTTGCTGCATTGCACATTCCACACATGGATACCCCAGTCCATGCACACTCTCGAGAGCTCTATTCTCATGCTCAGATACTATGTAATGTACTTGATGCTGTTTTTGTTTCCTTTTATCGAGAACCATGCAATCAATCCCTTGGAAATATACTTGCAACTAGCTGCAACCCAATTAGGTATATGGCCAATGGCAAGTGATATACAGTTGAAAGTTTAAACCTCAGCTCAGTTAGGTGATGTTTGAGATAACGGAGCCGACTGCAAAATGGACCCCTAAAATATACATGGGGAGCTCATGGCAGATGCCTCATTTAGCTTCCCTCAAATACAGCCGTGAGCTCCAATCGGTCCGAAGCATACAACACAAAATTTGACCCCAAACTTATTTTACTCCAACGATGTGAAGATTATATGGTCCTTCTTAACAAACATAAACCGATGCCCTCATTCTTTCTAGCTATGAAAATGAAATTGATGTCACAACCAACATTTTGTTTGGTTAACGAAATCCCTGAACTGAATACTAAGATTTAAGAAGGTAACAAGTGCAAGAGGAGATTTAATTACATGAAGTTTGAAGAGTATGATTCTGTAACATGAACAAGAATATCTAATATTTTACTCCCTTACATGCTAAATCCCAAACATAGAGTATATCTGGGCAAGACATATCTAATCATGTTTCTTTGCCTTCAAATTTCCTTTAGGGATCCTGCTGAGGACACTAGTATCCAGCTTGCGATAATGATTTTGAAGCTGTCCAAAGACTGAGTACACAAAGCTGTCGATCTGATCGTCATATTTCTCATACAAAACTGGCAATGTATGAGCAGCAATGAAACCTAATTGCCAAATGATCAACACTATCAGTCTCTTGCATTAAACAATAGTAGTGCAACAAATATAACTAGACCATAGAATTAAAGACTTAATAAAACATAAAAGCTTCTAGATAACTCCCACAAATATTCCTAGCTCAAGCAGAGAAAATAATCAATATCAAGAAAAGTAATAGAACTTTACAGTTGGCCTAAATAAAAGAGACTAAAATGCACAGCTTGTATTCATTGTGTTGAGAGGAAAGCAAATGCAGGAAATCATAAAGGAGATTACAGCTTTATGATCCCAAGTAGACAGCAGTTGTTCTAAATGTATTTCAAATGCAACAAAGTAATCAAAGTTTTAATTGTTATTTTTTTTTCTTTTCTAATTCAACACTTACAGAATGCAGTATAGGCATTAATCTTCGTTCAATAACAAGAAGAAGAATTGTGCTTTAATAAAGCCACATCACAATAGTGTGTGTGTGTGTGTGTGTGTGTGTGTGTGTGAGGGAGGGAGGGAGGGAGATTGACAATTATACAAAGAAAATATCAGATTAGTGATAAGCTTTTTAACCATGGTCACTAAGGATGCCACTAATAGTAATCCATAGTGAGGTAATGCGTCAATCCTTGTAATGGTGAAGACATCTAATTTTACCAGGCAAATACTAATACAAAGATGTTGCAAACTTGGTCCAGAATCAAAAATTCTTTCACCACTTTAAAGGTTATCCAAGTTGCATTCTTGGTAATGGGGCGATTGGAAACTCACCAATGTACAGAACTGTCAGAAAGTTGCACCAGCTTCCTATCACTGAAGCAGCCCACAAGCTTACTACAACCTGGGAAGATGTCTCCAGAGTTCATTACAATCTTCGAGATATTAATCATTCATATCTAATCTACCGACATGCAAATCTTCCATGATAATCCTCAACTTAGAACACATCCGTACATATAAAATATGCACATATCTATAAAAGGAAGAAAAGTAATAGTTCAATATACCACAAGAAATTGCTTCAGATTTCCTCCACAAGCAACATCCTGAATAAACTCCAGCCCTCTATTAATTTCAGCACCAATTGAGATGGCAATGTTGACGAATAAGTCCTCTGGTAGAACAAGGCGAGGTACTTTAGATGAGGACCTACCACCAGAAGAATACAAGACCGAGATCATACAATTCAGCTCCACATAACACAAGATCACCGAACAAAGCAGAAAAGAAAAAAAGAAAAAAAGAAATAAAGAAGAGAGAGAGAGAGAGAGAGAGAGAGAGAGAGAAGAAGAAGAAGAAGAAGAAGAAAGCAGAAGCTCAAACTGAGCATTTGGAATCACCTGTTAACGAATCCCGAAAAATTTGACCAGAGAAATTGAGCAAGCATACCAAGAACCAAAGCAAAACCCACAAGAGTCAAGAAATGATAATTCAGCCATTCAAAGAGCACCCAAACAAAAGTTGCACCAGTTAAAACACTAGCTGATATCTTTTTGTTCCTCCACAACAACACGTCAGCAGCTAAACAATTCAGACATTAAAAACAAAAAGATTATTATAGTACAAGTAACAACTTTTAATTGCATAAAAGGCTTCTCTGATGTTCTTTCTTTGTTCTCTTCATTTTATTAAAGACTATATACTTCGAAATTTGTTATTGTACGACCACGAAGAAAAAAGAATGTAAGAAACATAATGATCCTACATTTTCCTCCACCCAGAAGGTGGTGAACAGATTTTTGGCGTCCAAATAGCCGATTCAACTGAGAACCGACAGAGTCTGATTTGTCGTCGCCAAAAAAAGACACAGATTTCTGTTTTGAACTACTTTCAGCTATTGTGCCCACAATGTTGTTCAAAAGATCCTCAGCAGTTATTTTCTCAGGCATTGTTCCTACACTTCAAAAACAAAGATTCCTGTCAAGAAGTAACACTATCTCTGCTTTCATTTCAAAGTTTTTGGATGTAGAGAACTGTCAGAGACAGATTTTTCCTGTGTTACAGGGTGCTCCTCACTTAAGCACATATTACCAGTAACTGATGTACGGAAAAGATAAAAAAGCAATATAACTTGCACAGAAGAAAAGGTAAGCAAAGGCACTTATCATAAAACAATGTACCCTTACATAAATGAAAAATAATATCCATATGACTGTTCCACTAGATAAGTATTTAGGACAAAAAAAACACAAGAATTGAGGTCCCTCCACCTTTATGTAAATATCAAAAGAGGCAGAAAAAGATTAATCGAAAGCTAGCTTGATACTCTCAGCCATCTACACTAATACCAAAAACTGTAGATCCCAAAATGAAGACCATTTAGAAAGTATCTCGAAAAAGAAAATTTGGTAGATCACACAGCCAAAAATAGCAGTCAAGATTCTCTTTACTACAAGATCCTTATTTGCTTGCTGAGTAAAATTTCTTTGAAATTTTTCAAGAACAGTTTAAGACAATATCCACTGTAATATAGAACATGATCTGGGAAATCAAATCGACAAAAGATACATAACTGCTGCTTCGACAGAAGAGAAATTTTTTCACTCATGACCTCCATATGTGTAACTAATTTACCATGACGGACACAAAACTTTGTGCATTGGGCATCTGTCCTATTGTATGCATCAGGCGGTTATGAGGACATCAGATTGCTAAGTCAAAGAAATCAAAACCTCATTGACATGTGATCCACACTTTTATGCCACTAAAGGGCTAAGTAGGCAGAAGATTCCAGAAAGATATTTCAAGCTACATTACAATTTTGAAAGTTAGGATTCAAGGCAATCATACAAAGAAATAGTTCCAATTCGAAAACATATCCCAACCCAGAAATTCGATTTCACTTAAACCTAAAATCAACTGCTGCTCTAACAAAACCACTACAGGAAAAGAGAAAACAAAAACCAGAATCCTATAAAGATATGATCTTGCATCCGAAAAGATATGATTTTGAAAACTAAAAACCAAGGCTCCAATTCACATCACCCAAAATACTTCCCAATTCAAATGACCCAGTTAAATCAATTTGTCACTAGCAAACTAAAACCAATACAGGAAAAGGAAAAAACAAAGACCATACATAGTTCACAACATAAAATTGACAAAATCCACAAGAAACTACAACAAATTACACAATCCAAACCCAGAAGAAAAACACAAACCAGAGCCGAAATGGAAGATGGGTTCACCGAGTTGATAAGATCAGAGCAAAACGAAGGAGCAGAGGATGATGGGTTTTGTTTGAAGATTATGAACTGTGATGGGAGAGCATATATGGAAGTAAAGAACTCCAACTAGACATAAAATTGCGTGCAGAAACTGAATATTTGCCCCCCGTTTTCTACGAAGAATTATTATTTTAGTACAACATGCACAGTCAAACGTAAACGCCTCCATTTAGGATGTTGACTGGTAGTTTTTGTTGACCAATAAACAGTAAAACTGAACTGGATGGTAACTATTCTAATCATTTGATTGGTTGGTGTACTTTCACTCTTGTTATTTTTTTACTGAAAGGGCGGTGTAAATTCACTATTGTTATTGCCCCTCGGAAAAAAACGGAGCCGCCTCCTGTTTTAATATTGTTTTGGAAAAGGTGTTGCTGACCTCTAAAAAGACAAAAGTACACCATTATAATAATACATTAATACCCATACAAACTGATTTTTTTTTTTTTTTGTCTGAATTCAATTTACTTCTAGTATTACAGAAGACTAGTGTCTAGCTCCTTCCTCATCTCATTGGATTAGTATCAACAAAAATTCACTTGTTTCATGTTTTAAAATGATCTTTCCGATTTCCGCATTTAACTAATGTTGTTTTCATAAGAGATTTGATTTGGGTTCCTTCTTTATATCACTACTTATTTTGTTATCATTTTTCCCATAAATGGAACACATATTTGCTAGCTTATTCATATGGTGGTGTCTTTGTATTATCAGGCCTATCGTGTGTTTAGCCGTGCTTTTTTTCTGCTATATTGCTTGCTAGTTCTATTTTTTTGGAAAAGTTTTGGTTAATGTCTCACTCTTCCATCATTTTTCTCCTTTAATAACATAATGAAATGGAGAGACGGTGGTGGTGTGTTCCCAAGTATAGGAGTCCGCTCTCTTTCATAGGAGGGCAAGCATTTCATGCGAAAACCGAAAAACTAATATTATCTAATTCTCTATTGAAAAAATGCACTCAGAACAATCATTTTCACTCATAGTTGTACAAATACATATGTGTTTAAGGACACCTAGATTGTGTGTCTGGCCCAAATTCTAGGTTACTTGTGCAAGTTGTAATAGGGTTTGTATTAGAGATATTCTCGGAGATATTTGTAGATGTCCAATCATTGTACGATTCTGATTCTATGCTTGTAATCCTCTATATAAAGAGACCCTTATTATCAATGAAAGCACAACTCAATTCTCTTACAATTTCAGTCTTCCTTAAACACGTTATCAGCACGAAATCCTAACAGCAGCGGCAGAGTTTGATGGCTATAGGGATGTTGCAGCGGCTCTAATCAAGTCGATCCCATTCTAGGTTGAGATTCTTGATTTTCTGCCGAAGCTGATCACGGAGGGGGCTATGGCGTTGATCGTGGCTCTGCTGGGGGAGGTGATGAATCTAGACGGTCCGGCAGTGCGCCATGGTAAGGCTGCAAGGGTATGGGTCCGACATGTGGTCTCGTCCCCCGTGAAGCAGGTTTTCCTTTTCTGACTTTTGAGTTTGTGGCAGGGGCAGAGGTGGAGACCACAGTCCGGCTCAAGTATGAGAGGATGGTGGGTTACTGCAAAACCTATAGCTTTCTGAAGCACCCAAGTTTCGACTGTATTGGGCAGCCTATGGTGAAAATAGTGAGGGTTAGGGTTTCCAATCGCCCTTCTTCTTTGGCAGGTACAAGTATCAGGTACCAGATCTAATCCCCAACCCATTTTCGGCTTAACCCTGGACTTTTGCGTTGTCTCTCCTAAGCAAGTTCGACGCCAATCTGGAGACACAATTTGAGTGTTTCTAGCAGCCGGTCCCTGATGCTCCGGTGGCGACAATATCTCCAACTCCGCTTTCCCTAGTGCTTGAGGCCATTACAAGCAAGAAGCGAGCTGGTGTACCGTTGACACTGATCTAGTACAACAAACACACAAAGCCAGTGGCGGTGGCTGCTGCTCATTGAGTAGTGAATCGGCCCAACTAGGGTTTGAACTCGAGTTGGCTCTGAAAACTGTAAATGGCGTCATCCTGGTGTCTCCTACCAAGAAGGCCAAGATAGGAAGAGCTTCGGGAGGAAGAACAACCCCAAACCGGAGGCCATGCAACCTAAGAAGCTGAAGATGTGTGGGGAAGCCAAACCCAAGGAAGAAGCGAGCTTTCAAGGCCACTTGAAAGCTCCCGAGCTAGAGGAGAACATGGAGGCAACTGTGGAGGAGAATACTCCGGTTGTGATAAATGAAACCGGGGAGGTCAACATGGAGCAGGCTGAGGTCGGTAGCACTCTTGTGAGTGCCGTAGAGTAGGGTCTTTTGCTAGTTAAAGAGTAAATTAGGGTTAGACCTTTCTGAACCTGCAAACTAGGGATGGCAATGGGGAGGGTAAGGTAAGGGGATTAAATTACCATCCACATACCCGACTTCATTCTCCATCCTCGTACCCTCCCCAATCCCCGTAATAAGATACTGGGGATTCCCCGTCCCCGTCCCCGTCCCCATTGGGGATTAGGTCCCCGTACCCGCCCAAATCCCCGTTAACAATATTACTAATTTATTATATAAAAATTTATACAAATAATTATGGATTGTAAAATATGAAGTTAAAATCAAACATCAAAATAAAATAAATTTCTTATTTCAATCAAGGAAAATTAACATGTTGATAAATATCTTTTATTAAAAGAATCTTCCTTTTTTGAACATATTTATTAATAGAATTTAAATATTGACAAAAAGATGAAGTTTATATAAATATTTATTTATAAATAATATCAAAAATATATATAATAAATAAAATCTATATATATATGTATTTCAAATAATTCTTATTGGGTGGGGATGGGGATGGGGATAAAAATACCATCCCCGCCCCATACCCGCCCATACCCGATTTCAAAATTCGAATACTGGGGATCCCCATCCCCGTTACCCGATTTCCCCCGAATTTCTCCCCGTTAGGGTCGAATACCCTATGGGTACCCTACCCGATGGAGATTTTTGTCATCCCTACTGCAAACCAAGTAAAAAGAAAGAAGAGAACTTCGTATTTTGGTAATTCTCTAGGGATGTTTAGAATTGTTTTGAAACTTTCCCTAGTAGTGTCGGAAAATTTTCTCTTGGTTTTATTATAGTTTAGGATAATGTTGCATGTTAGGTTGTCTTTATTTTAATTGCTACAATTTGATTTAGCCCTAGGGCTTCTAAAAATTACTTAGTCTTGTCGTAGCCCAGATTTTGGGTGTGCTATTTACTATGTAACATTTTCTACCTCTTCCTGGATTGACACCCACATTCTCTCTCTCTCTCTCTCTCTATCTCTCTCAAAATAAATAAATAAATAAAAACCTAGCTTAAGAACATGTCTTCACTTTAACCTAGTCTAAAAATGATCTTACTAAAATCTTCTAGAATAAAACCCAATGAGACAAAATTCCGAACCGAAAATAAAAAATAGACCACCTACTAACAATGTTACTGCGAGTTAAATGTTACAAACAATTCGCTCCTACAAAAATTTTCATCAATACATACTTTTCTGCTAGAGTGCATAACCTAGCCCGCCCTAATTAGAAGTTCATATTATCTTCAACATAAGTAGTTCGACAGGTTTTCAAGTCCATATTATCTAATCTGCAATGGAATAATCAATCGCACCCATCCAATGGGCCTTCCCAGCTTCCAAGTTTCAACATGATCAAAACAAAGCCACACAGGCAATGACACTTTGAGAAGAAAAGGTACAGTGACAAATGTCCAAGTCCAGCAAACTCATGACTCTGAAATGTCGCCACGTGGCACTTATGAACCAATGAGAGCCCCTACAACCTTATCCCACATCAAAATCCAATCCTCCAAATCATCCACTCTCCTGATCCAATATCCAAAAAATTAAACCAACCATTTCCCTTCACATATCACACAGACAACATATCCAAACCCATTTTCCTTGGCTCTCACATTGTTACACACCACAGCAATCACAAAGTGAGCTTAGTAGAGTAATGGCCTCGACTGCATGCTTTTTGCACCACCATGCACTCACTACTTCAACTGCCGCTAGGTCTTCCTCGTCGCAGCGCCAAGTGGTGAGCATCAAGCCTAACCAGGTTGTGATCTGCAGGGCCCAGAAGCAGTCTGCCCAGGAGGAAGACGGCGGTGCTGTCTCTCGCCGTTTGGCTCTTACCCTCCTCATCGGTGGCGCTGCTCTTAGCACTAAGGTTGCACCTGCTGATGCAGCTTATGGAGAATCCGGTATAGTATACACTTCTATTCCTTGACTTGAAAACCAGAAGTGTTTTTAGCTTCAAAGAAATTTTGCTTGGTCTCTAATGATATGCTTGAAAGTGCTTCTATAGGAAGCACTTTTGCTTTATTGATCATCCAAAAACTTCCAAAGTGTTGTGAATGCACTTACTTTTTAAGGAAGCAACTATTAGTTGTTGATATAAAACAACTGAAAAATGTTTCTGTGACCTAGCTATTCTTGCTAAACATTGTCGAAAATGATTTTGGTTATCTGAAAGCACTTCGTCAATTCAAAAGCATATGATATACCAAATGGACTTGACTAATAGCGGGTAAATGAATGCGCGCAGCCAATGTTTTCGGAAAGCCGAAGACAAACACAGAGTTCTTGACATATGCTGGAGAAGGGTTCAAGCTGTCGATCCCTGCAAAATGGAACCCCAGCAAAGAAGTGGAATATCCGGGTCAAGTTCTGAGATACGAGGACAACTTCGACATTACCAGCAACTTGACTGTCACAATCAACCCAACTGACAAGAAGTCTATCACTGACTTTGGTAGCCCTGAACAATTTCTCAACCAGGTATATGTATGCCTATAGATGCTAGCTAGCTTCTCCTTGATGCTCATTATGACAATGAAATCCAGATTCGATATTTCAGATCCATCACTTAAAATACTGTCATTACTAATGATTCGGTTCTGATATTGCTATTGCTTTCTAGGTGGACTATTTGCTAGGCAAACAAGCCTACTTTGGGAAGACTGATTCTGAGGTAATGCGCTTTGTTCTCTAATCCTTGTCAGGGTCACCAAACTTTTTGTTGCAGAAAATCCTTATATATGACAACATATGCATAACGGGCAACTCATCAAACTCCGCGAGTTCTTATGGAATTTGACTTTAACATGTGTAGGGAGGTTTCGACTCAGGTGCTGTGGCCACAGCCAACATATTGGAATCTGCAATTCAGACTGTTGATGGGAAACCATACTACTTCATCTCTGTGTTGACAAGGACAGCTGATGGGGATGAAGGTGGTAAGCACCAACTGATCACTGCCACCGTGAAGGACGGCAAGCTTTACATCTGCAAGGCCCAAGCCGGAGACAAGAGGTGGTTCAAGGGAGCAAAGAAGTTCGTGGAGAACACTGTAACCTCTTTCAGTGTTGCCTAAATAAGAATCTAAAGAGGGTTTGTATATGTAAATCACCTTGAGACTGATGAAGATTTGTGTTGAGCTCTCTAGTCTTTTTCTTTTTACTTTTTTCTCCCAAATGTTTCAGAGTTGGTTATAATTGAGAGAACTGGTTGGAGTAGCCTTGAGCAAATTGAAATATTTCATGGTATAAAGAACCCTTTTGAAATGAGTTTTTCCATCTCAGTGATCTCACTGTCTCTAGTACTTTCTAAAGTATTAAGAGGGGTTATTATTGTCCTGTACTGTTTACCAATTCCAAGACAAATGGTTTCTCCAACAGTAATACTTGCTTAATCTATACTTATATGGGACTGAGATATACTTCAATTTTCACCTAACATCTGTTGGAGGCACAATCTGGTCATCAAGGTTCCTCAGATTGTAGTATAAACCCCAAAAATTCAAACTGTCAATTGAAGAAGACAAATGGTTCTGTTCAGTCCGATCAATGTGGAACTAATACTCAACCAAGGGTTTTACTCAAATTGATGAGTCTTCTTCTACTGCTTAAGCCAGAGAAGAAGTTAGGCAACTTGATAAAGGATCACAGATTCAGAGGCTGAGAAAACTAGGGATTGCTGTAAGGTACCATCTTATATGTAGACGGGGTACCAAATGTCTACCAGTCCTAACATATATTTGATATGGACACCAATACCGGTTGGAAAAACTTATTACACAAAACAAATCCAAGGAGCTCCAGGCCATTATTCCTAAACCAGTTTGCTCTGAATGTATGAGAATCCCTTAGCTGATAACCATCTAGGGTGTCCCTAATTATCAATCCTACATGTAAAGGCTTAATTGAACATGAAAAACAAGCAATGAGTAAACACAATCATAGCTTAGTAAGGTACTAAAGAGGAAACTCGAGTCACCAGATTATCTAACCCTCAATACGGTCAATTGAGGTTGCTTCTCCATGTATTCATGAGTTACCATAAAAAGAAAAAAAAATGCAATTTTTGAATGCACAAGTAGCTTCTCAAGATAGCATGCTAACTAAGAACTTGCAACCAATAGGCCAAGCCACCTTGCTCATGTACAAATATTCAAAAGTTGCACTTAAAGAAAAGAAATAAGAAGTACTTGAAATGAAATAGTAGATTTATTATATAGTATGTTACTTGCTGCACAATCCACATGCTTGTTTGACATGAATGTCTGATTTTGACAATGATAAAGTATTTACACAAATGCAATGGTCAGTGAAAGAAATTATAACCAGCTCTTTGCTTTCCAAGTCTTTTTCAACTTCCCCCATTGCAATAATGGATGCCATTGCTGTGTGCATCCTTGTGTTTCACTTTTATCTCATTTAGTCCCCATATCCGAATTGTACGGTCGTCACTAGCTGAGGCTAACATGTGGGGATTTTTTGGATTCCAGCTGACACAATTAACAGCTCCAGAATGTCCTGGCAATGCCTCTATGAGCTCCCCTGAGCATCTATGCCATACATAAACCTGCAGAGTGAGACACATTTGTTAGCACTCAAAGACAAATCAATGTTCACATTTTCTTTTCAAATTTAATAGCAAAGTTATATATCTAAACAAGTCTGTTTCTCCTGTGTGATGCCACTTAATGCAGTTTCATCGCATTGACTTCACCATACAGTGCCAGTCCGTAATGTTGTGACATCCAGCAAACCCATGAATGTGTGTATAAATGTCAATTCAAAATATTAGACTAATTAAAAAAAAAACACCGCATGTGTGGACACACCTATCTTTATAGGTCAACATCTCCTAGACACCATGCAACCTAGAGGACTTAAAGCTACTCCTGGTCTTGCCCATCCGCCAGGAGAGCTTAATAAACAAAGCCCTAGAACAAAACATACAAAAGTTCAAAATAAACTAGCCCATCGGCCTACGACGCAATTCATCTTCAACATTAAACTAATCATTAATCTCTCATCATTTCATTTCTCCTATGATGATCTACATAGGAATGGTCCCAGCAACATATTGGAGACATATTCTGAACAACAGAAGTGATATAATTGATATAATGTGTGTGTGTGTGTGTAGCACTTATGTCCACATCCCACATGATTTCTCTCCAGAATTAAACACAATGTTTAATCATCAAAGATGGATAAGAACCTTATACTTGATGAACAGAAACACAGGCAAAAGAATGTGTATATCCCCCCAATCTAATGCTTTAACATTACTCCCCCAGTATTCCTTGTGCACAAGAAGCAAAAAGACTTGAGAAGGATGCAACAAAATTCTTTACCTGTGAATCCTCACTACCACTAGCAATGAATGCTTGTTCGAGTCCACCAAAACAAGACCTGATGACAAACCGGGTGCGTTTGTGACCTTGGTACTTGGCAACAAGCTTGACTTCACCTGCTATGCTCCAGAGATGAATTTCTTGGTTCAGAAGATTAACCAACAACAACTTATCATCGCTTGATAAAGAAAAAGAAGTTATAGGTTTATCCTCTTCAAGTAGTATGTCAACTTTAGCTTCCCTGTCAAGTAGCAAAATAGCATTTTCTCTACAAGTACTTAATATTTTCTTTCCATCACTAGTTATTTCCAAATCAGAGATTTTTGAAGTTCGCTGCCCTTTCCAACACTCCAGCTCTTTCCCTTCTAACTCCCACGTGCAGATACTCTTGTCAGTGACACCAGAGAATATCCATTTCCCATCTGGAAACCATCCACATGACAATAGACCAAGGCCAGGTTTTTCATAAACATGGAGGCATTCACCAGTAGAGACATCCCAACGCCTGACAACCTCCTCCACTCCACAAGTGAGGAGCTGACAGTCATTCGGACTCCATGAAACAGAGCAAACCGGTTTATGGTGACCAACTAGTCTATGCTTTAATGAAACCCAGCCATTCACATCAACCTAAAAAAATGAAAATGTAGGGTATAAACTTCTTCAGACAATAGGATAAAGTTAGAAGACAACAAGAGTGGCATCATTTTAAATAAGAATTATACTCTGAAATGTTTTGTATTGCAACAATATAATAATAGGTAAAATAAGCCCAAGGGTTAACCGGGATGCACATGGAATTCTCAATTCCAAACTGGCTTGGAAATGGTTTTAAGCTTGCTGATAAAAATTGGGCATGCAAGCTCAGCCCAATCAAAAGTAGTGCAACAATTCTGAAATTAGACTGTTGCATGCATTTTCATTTTTTTTTTTTTGGTTTGATCATGTATTATTTTCATATATTTCCAACTCTCCCATCCAACATGGGGTTATGTGAGCCATAACAAGATTAGTCGAGTCTAACAAAGAGGTTGCTGACACAGAACAACTTCTTCAAAGTACAGAAGAGAGTAGAAATAATGAAAAGAAGTTATACTGCCACTTTCAAACAATTATAATAAGAAAATTATGATATCTGATCAAGAAATAGCAAAAGAGAATAGCAAAAGTGCAAACAGAGATGGAATGCCAGCGTAGGATTGGAATGCAAAAAGTAGATGTGAAGAAATAATTGAAATAAATAGAAATCAATTTTTAATAGAGATTATCTACACACTAACAAAGAGGTTGCTGATATATACACAGAACAACTTCTTCAAGGTACAGAAGATAGTAGAAATAATGAAAAGAAGTTATACTGCCACTTTCAAACAATTATAATAAGAAAATTATGATATCTGATCAAGATATAGCAAAAAAGGATAGCAAAAGTGCAAACAGAGATGGAATGCCAACGTAGGATTGGAATGCAAAAAGTAGATGTGAAGAAATAATTGAAATAAATAGAAATCAATTTTTAATAGAGATTATCTACACACTAACAGAGATGTACTCATCTATACATTGACAGAGATTCATTTTGTTTCGGAAGGAATAGAAATCAAATTTAATCCACGGAGTAAAGAATGGATAATACAAGTAGAGAAGAGGCAGTAGACACAAGTTTAAAGATAGCTCCACAGAGTATTAATGTTACCTCCCATATAATAGCTGATTTATCACTTGATGATGAAGCCAAGAATTTCCCATTGTGTGAAAATTGAACAAACCAGACTTCATCACTGTGGTCTTGTAATACCTGCAAAACAAAAATGTGAAAAGACAGATTTAGAATAAAGATGCAACTAATAGCTAAGAACCAAAAAGTGGCAAGTCCAAACAAGCATAATTATCTATCCACAACAAAAAGATTAATAAAAAGTATACAGCAGGGATAGTACAGTATGTGTGTGTGTGTATGTGAGAGAGAGAGAGAGAGAGAGAGAGAGAGAGAGAGAGAGAGAGAGAGAGAGAGAGGAGGGAGGGAGGGCAATCTTCATTGACATAACATATTAATAGACAAACCATAGACAGGAAGAGATATAATGGATTAAAATTACATCAGTTGGAAAGAATGTAGAGTAACAGAAAGGGTCAAGTTAATGATATGATATCAGACATAGATCAAGCTCATGAACACCTTGAGCAGAAATTGATTGAGATGGGAGATGTACTAAACAAGGATGCCTGGAAACACATTGCCATTCTCAATGCACCTATCACAAATGTCTGAATTGAACTACTGATAATAACAGCAAATATTAACAAGAAAAGAACCAGGAACCTTGAAAAAATTGAGTGCTTCAAATTGCAAAAGCAAAAGATACTATGTCAGCAAATCCATGGCTTTCATGTTCAATCAAATTTTGGACGCTTAAGAGCTGTAGATGAGCCACATTGTAGTTTGACTCATTTCAGGTTAAAATCATCTAAATTCTAAGTTTCTAACCCCCACAACCAGAGGAGAAAACCGGGGGGGCATATCATGGTGAAACCAGCTACGGGCTGACCAAGCTACCTAACAATATGCCACACTATCATTGCATAAAATCTTCTAAGGAATCATTGCTTGAAAATACAAGTACAGCAACTCACTGTATTGAGGAAACAGTTTATGCTACAAAATGGAGAAAATCAACTTGAATAATCCGCGCCTAAGAGCTTATTATCCATCCACTTTATCAAAGAAAGCTACTAAGTACCAAATGTCCAATCTGGTCAGTAAAAGCTGTGCACCTCTCTGAGCCGAAATTCCATGAATCAAAGTTTCAAGGGAGTTTTACCGACAACCTACTTACCCCTCTATTTCTGATCTGAAACTCCTCTAGTTACTGATCCTATATACTCTACAATTTTTCAATCATGCCCTATGTAACAGTGATAGCCTAAAGCCTCCTCCTAGAACAAGGTAGATTGTACCATATCCTTGTCTCTAACTAAAAACTAACTTCCAATGGCATTTTGCCAAAGTCACAAGTGCTCCTTCCCATCACACCATGAAGCAAAAGTGAGTGGTAATTGATTGGACGATTGGTTTCAAACTTGCAGTAGTCTCATATGAAACCCTGGTTTCACAGTTTGCCAGTGTGCCAAAAAGAAAACACACAACTTTACACTTTGTCTTGTTTACCAATTGTTCTCGGATGTTAATGGTGCTTCTTCTGGTGCAGATCTGTCCAGCAATTATATGCATGGTCTATGAAATGTAAGAATAATTGCAAACCAAAAAGCATCTTTACCTAATACAACGCTAGTCTCTTCTCATAAGGAACATAAAGCATGATAAACCAAGACTGGAAAATCATCCAACTTACCCAAGACTGATACTACTTAATTGAGATAACTCATATCATAATCAATCAGGACAAAGATTACCCTATTCCCCCAAACAATTGAACCCAATAGGTATATAAGCTCTATCTAATTTTATAACCATCAATAAGATAAACTTAGACCAACCTGCACTGTTCGAGAAGGAATCTGATCTCTCCCACACTGATGATCAGTGTACAAAGACATGTCCTCATTCAAAGAGTTGTGAAAAATGCAAGTATCACGCTGTAAGACGAGGGCTTGTTCAACTAAATGTTCCAACCTTCTTTCAAGTATCATAACAGTTGGTGGGAGCAGCTTTTGCAATTCCTCCAATAACTTTGGTCGAGACTTGGCCCTCACAGTGTTTTGACTGGGGGACCCAACAAATGAAGGAGCAACTATGCACGATGAAAGCTCACGAACTCTGCTACCATTTATGCAAAGAGGTGCAATCTCAGTCCTCAATGTCTTTAATGCATCCATGTCCTTTTTCTCATCTAGAAGTTCGAAAAACTTCTGCTCCAATATCAGAAAGGAAGCAGATTTAGCAATATTTTCATCAGATAGACCAATTTTCTGCAACGTGACGACACTTTCATCCCAATTGCCGTTGAGAATTTGCTCCATAAATCGATTTACCACAGGAGAGTGCAAAGATATTCCAGACTCTTCCTCCAGACGAGCACCACTTTTGTTATAGCCAAGAGAATATAGGGCCTTTGCTATTAGTCGGACAAACTCAACTCTCTTAATAACTCCTTTTGAACCAACAACCTCTTCGTCCCCTTCGGATGGTAGGGGCCGAGCCATCAAGTCTCTTGAAGAGCCAGCTACAGGCTCTGTATAAGATGAACCGTTGGAAAGGCCTCTCAATTCTCCAGGGGATACTTTCATGCGTTTTGAGGCTGGTTCTTCATCCCCCACACCTCCCATGAAATGTGCACCTCAGCCCATATATTCTTAAAATGAAAGAAAACAAGGCAGATTTTCCCAAGAGTCTCCAGTCAGTCACAAGAAACAAATTCCTGAATAATATAGTAGGAAAATAGTAAGTTTCTGAGAGTTCAATCTAAGAAATAAAACTCTATGTTAAATTTAATCACAACAAAACAGCAAAACAGAAACGCAGCTACTAAAACGATGCTCTCTAAAGCAGTAAACCAAACTCTAAACCCTAAGGACACATACATTCAATATTCAAAGATAGTCCGTTATATCTAAACATATATCAAGACTAGTTTGCATTCGTCTTTACACTTTGTATTTTACATATAGTTACCAAAGGACAGAATTCCATTAATTTTAGAGTTCACAAAAGTTCATACCAAATCTTCCAAGATTCTAGTATAACAAAAAGGGCACTAATAACTGACAAAGGAATAATTTCAGTTTACATGATAGCAATCTAAAATAAAATTCGCACAAAAGTACCAATCTTTCAAAGTGACACGTTAAGGAAAAGATTCCGGTGAAACTTCGTAGCACATCAAAAGTAATCAGAAGATGAAGTTGAGAACCAGTATGGTTTCTCTTCATTTTTCACCACAAATGACTAGAAAAACCTATGATTTCAGCAAATCATTCAATGACCAGAAATGTCAAATGATAGACCAAATGTACCATTGATGAAATGATCAACATTCAATATTGAATGTACATCATCCATCAAATTATTGATACCCTGCATCATGAAGAGCTTAATAAGAACACACTAAACTAATGATCTGACCACTAAGGAAACAGCATCAGTCCAATTTCAGACCATAAAGATATGATTTTGAAACTACAAACAAATCCTTAGCGATCAACCCATATCAGAAACAATCAAAACTTGGCAATCCATCTATACTAAGCAATAGAAAACAAATCAAAAAATGAAATCTGAACCCAAAAACAACGCAGGATAACAGCAGACATAAACCCAGAACAAGAACAATCATATGGAAATGACACCCAACAAATAGCACACAATCAATCATAAGATTAGCCCAAATTTAGAGGTTAACAAACTATAAAGCATAAATCTTTAATACCCAGAAAGCGATTTCAGTTTGGAACCGAATCCGATCAAGAACCCAGAACAGCAACAGGCCGAGAATTCAAGAATCAATAATGGGTATTGAGAAGAATAGGAGACCAAAGCATCTGAACAAGAACTAGCTTTTTCTCCTCTGTCGGGACATTAAAAGTAAGCACCGGATTGAGGTGAGATAATATAAGAGAGATGAAAAAAAGAAAAAAATGAAATAGCAGATTGCAAATTTACAATGAATGCCCCAATGAGTTGTGGATTTGAGGGAAAGGGGGTGTGGTATTATTTTCTGTAAGAAAATGAATAAAGTATCTGGTACCTTTGTCGTATAAGACACACTGGGAGTTTCTTCTTTGCGTGGAGGAAACCAACTCGATGAGGCTATTGCTATATAGAGAGTAAGAGAGAGATGAGTCTCGAATTCAACTTGTGCTACCTTCTCACAACCTTCACATGGGGAAGCCTACAGATTTGCACAGGTCAGATTTGGGCCAATGTTAGGGAACTTGCTGTGAGTTGGGCTAGGCAATGGTTAGTGTCCAGGTCCATTTTGCATTGCTTCTTGTAGGGGAGGCACTTTCACTTTTACTTTTGTGGAACCAATATCATTTTGAATTTCGAGGGCGTTTATTAAACTTGAATGAGGTTGAGAATTAGTCGAAAAGACAAAGAGGGGTCAAGAACGAATGAAGCTGGAAAGGCGTTACTAGATAGGAAATTTCCGTCTCTCTGAGAGTTTGAATCGTCACTAGGCTAGTTACTCAAATACGTGTGCTCTATATGAATACTTAATAATGTCACGTTGACAAGTTAGGATTTTACATAATAAAAATAGATTGCACAAGCTCTCTTGTCTTGAATAAAATTATGTTTTGGTTTTTCAAGGTCTCATCTCTCACCTAGCCGCTCCTTTCATGTGTTGGAATTGCATCTTGCCTTGTTGGCTCGTGGTGAGTGTAGTCGGATGAGGCCTCTATCTCTATACATTTGTTTTTGCATTGGTGTTCACCTGGTCAGTTACTGACCAAATAAATTATGCTCAATCACCCTTGAATGTAAATCCAAAAGTGGAAAACAAAACAACTCAACTTAGCAATAATTCTCTCCACTATTGAACTAACATCAATGGTGGCTGAGTATAATTTTCTTGGTCACTTATTGACTAAGTGAACATTATTGTTATTTTTGTTGTCGTTGATTGGTTATAACTGTTGCAGGTGATCTTTATTTTCCCTTATCTGGGAACATCAACAATACTAGAGATTAACTTCAAGTGGTTTATTAGGCAATCAAGAGTGATAAATTTTAGTTACAAGCTACAAATTGGGGCGTGTAGCTAGCTATTTCATTTTGGTTGCTCATTAGTGGTTGGTGCCAAACTCCAAGGAAAGGATAGGGAAAAGCGTTTTGGCAATTTCATTTTCTAGTTTTGTTTGGTTTGTGATTTTTGTTTTATGCCTAAATAAAATAAGTTCCTATTCCAAGTTAGCATTTTAAGGGTTTATTCACCAAAAAAAAAAAAGAAGAAGCATTTTAAGGGTTTTAGTTTTGTTGTTGTGTTATGGCTGTGGCTTGCTCTTATGGGCTAAATGTCTTATTACTATTGTTAGTATGCTGGTTAATCACCCAAACACCTGGTCTAATATTTTTGAGACACAATGCAAAAGTGGGTGAAATTCGTTTCAATGTTGGCTATATGGATTTATCGTGATTCTCGAGATTGGTTGCCCTATCTACTCTTTGGTAAATGTCAATTATTATGGTTATAGATTGTTCATCTTCAACTCATGGTGTTTGCAAATGTCAACTCTTTTGAAATGTTGGTTTTTTGTTTCTTTCTGACCGCATTTCATTAGAATAAATTTTAATCTTAGAAAGTAAGAATTAATATTAAATTTCTATAATTTGCACAAATTCTCGTGCCTATCACATGTAAATAGTGATTTTTAAGTTGAATTCAAGACCTTTATATACCAAAACAAACTTATAAGGAGAGCTTCTGATAAGGACCACTAAATGAGGACTTCATGAGTGATCTATTTTTGCATATATAAATATGTATTTGTTGTAATGTAATTGAAAAGTAAGTATCCTAAACCGTTGATTATAAAGTCATTATAAAGTTGATTTTCATTAGAAGCTTTTATCACCAAACTCAATAACCTCCTTAACATATAGAGAGAAAAAAACAAAAAACAAAAGAAATTAGGAAGAGTGTTCCAAATCTTTGAGAGGAAGGGAGGGTTAAGGCGCCGACCGGCTTATGCAAAACAGCAAAAGGCATCGCAAAAGTACATGCCAAGCCTCAACTCAACCAGCTATAAGAGGAAGACCCCTCAACACCTCCACTCAACATTCTTCTTCCTCTTCCTTCTTCTGTAAGGGCCTTTAGCGCCAAAAAAAAAAACTCCGACTCAGATTCACGACTTAACCCCCCAAAAAAAATGGTAAGGACGAAGAAAGGAGGACGACCGCCGACTCTGATTCCAGACGAGGCAAGGATCCGAATACGTGACATACTCCAGCAGTTCCTGGAGTCCAATGAAGAAGGTAAAGGTCAAGTCTTTATGCGGTGAACTGTCTTCTTTGTAATTCGAATGCGATTTCCGACTTATTGGGTTGCAAAGGCCAAGGCTTTTTCATAGCTAATTCAAACTGAATGTAATTAATATGCGATATCTGCTTGCAGTTTACACATTTGGGACAGACCTGACGGTTAATGAACGGGCTTACGTCCACGAACAGTGCAGGAAGATGGATATGAAATCCAAGAGCTCCGGGTGAGTGACACTCACAACTCACAAATGTGTTGCAAAGATTTGTTTTTTTTTTGGTTACTTGTTTTACTGATAATGAGCATGAATTCTGTGTAGGTCGGGTAAAACGCGCAAGGTTTCGGTTTACAGGCTTTTTAGGATGGAGGCAACCAGCAATGGTAAAGAAAGAATCCCTCAGGTGATGTTTTCCGGAGACACAAGAGAAGTTTTGGGGGATTTGTTTACGTGGTACCCACCCGGAGATGGACAGGAAGCCAAAGAAAGGATCCGTGAAGATAGTGACAAGTTTCAGAAACTCCACCGCAAGAAAGACCCGCTGTTCTGCAGACCTTCGATGAGCCAGAACGAAATTGCAAAGAAAGTGGAAGTGCAGGCTGCTAAAATGAGAAAAGCCAAGGTTCTTATGAGTTAAAATGATCTGTTACATTCTTGTGCAATTTAGATGTTGTAGTCTGAGCTGTACAACTTTATTTATGCAGTTTACTAAAGAGAGGTCCAAGCTACCCATGGCATCCTACAGGGATGTGGTAACGTCAGCAATTGAATCTCACCAGGTTATTTTTTTTATAACTTTTACTCCATGTGTGCTTCAATATCTATGTTACAGTGGCTCATGTGATAGATCACTTTATGAATGTTATTGTTGAAATTCCACAGTGTAGGTTATATATGTGATGTGTTTTTGTCTCAGCATCGTCCCTTTGTCATTGGCTACGAGAAATTCTGTATCACCAACTTCCTTGAACTGTGGTTTGGATCGAATGGATTTCCAGCACAACTTATTGGACTTATAGTTTGTTCCATGTTTGAAAGCAGGTTGTTCTTGTATCTGGTGAGACTGGGTGCGGAAAGACCACACAGGTACCAATTCCTTACCAGTTTATTATGATCACTACTGAGGACGTATATGAGATCATTCTGAAATTTCTTGATATTGCCTTTAAGCTAATAACTAGCTTTGCTGCTTAATATACTAGACCATTAATCTTATAATATTATTATTTTTAAATATAACTCAGGTGCCACAATATCTTTTGGACCATATGTGGGGTAAGGGTGAGGCATGTAAAATAGTGTGCACTCAACCCAGGCGTATCTCAGCCATATCAGGTTTACTCTCTTCTCTGTGCATACAAAGCTATTAGTTTTTGATTAAATATTGTTCTGTTTTCTTCTCTGGTACACCGTACAAAGTTCTCATATTTTTGTTCTTCTGTTCAGTTGCTGAGAGAATCTCTTATGAAAGAGGGCAGAATGTTGGGGAGGATATTGGATACAAGGTAATGTTACTCTTGAGTTGTCTTGCACTAGTCGCCTTTTCATCCTATGAACAACCATTCTGTCATAACTGTTGTTAAAAAAATAACAAACTGCTTCCATGCTTAGTATTGAATTTTGTTTAGGTCCCAGACAATGACTGTCAATAGGCAAGAAATGAGTTCCTAATACATAACTCATGACCTTCGATGACAAAACACAAATATGATAGATAATCCAATAACTGGAATATATTCCTAATACATGTTCAATTTTACGACCAAGTGCAAAATGCAATCGTGGTATAATGTTCAGTTATTCTATATGAGAAATTCTTGTGGTTTTCTAGTGAACCGGGACAATAAATAAATATTTGCTTGTTATAAGACAATTATGTACAGAAGTCCCATGTAGGGTCTATTGGATTCCATGTCATTGTATCTCTTCCATAGTAATTTTGGACCACTTCAGACTTGTGCTGAACTATTTCTTTTTTTGGAATGCTAGATACGTTTGGAAAGCAAAGGTGGGAGGCACTCATCTATTGTGTTCTGCACAAATGGGATTCTACTGAGGATTCTAATTTCCAGAGGCGGTGGTAGGTCAAAAACAGAAGCATCGAATAAAGAAACCAAACAAGATCTCTCTGACATAACTCACATTATTGTGGTACTTGCTCTTTCTTTTGTTTTTCTGTTTTTGGTCTGAACTCCTCTTTTCATTTTAAGTTCCTTAATTTCTTTCTGGAACATGTATTAGGAATATATTCCAGTTATTGGATTATCTATCATATTTGTGTTTTGTCATCGAAGGTCATGAGCATAGTAGAATTTATTTCCTTGTTACAAGTTTAAACAGATGATCCCATTTTCTTTATTTCTGTCATTTATGGATTGCAATGGCAATGATCAGTGGTTAACTATGTAGGATGAAATTCATGAAAGGGATCGCCACTCTGATTTCATTCTGGCTATTCTCAGGTATACTCTTTTACTTGCTGATGTATTACCAGTAATCACTTGCTTGTGCTAATGACGTAATGATCATGTATGCGTATTTGCTCCTGGTCTGATTGGGAGCTTAAAATTTGAGTATATTGGATTGGGGACAGCTAAATATGATGAATAATTAATATTGATAAATAATGAAGTAAATAATGATGAAAGTGGAAGTTTTATTAGGTAATAGCTATTTGAATGAACCGTTAATTTGGAACATTTTAGTCCGACTTCCGTTTACTCATCCCTTTTTTTTGTTGACCAATGTGCAGAGACATGCTTCCTTCACATCCTCATCTGCGTCTGGTTAGTTCATGCACACAATTTTTATCTTTTATATTTTATTCTTGGTGTATAAATATATTTTGCAATTTTTAAGAGCTGATTTTAATTGCTAATGTTTGGTCTATTTCATACGATACCTATTTTGATAGATATTGATGAGTGCGACTGTTGATGTGGAACGGTTTTCACAATACTTTGGTGGCTGCCCAATTATCCGTGTCCCAGGGTTCACTTATCCTGTAAGAACTCTTTTTTAGGTTGTTGATTGTCATTTTGTTTACCTCATGCTGCTTTCCTGTTAATGTTGTATCATTTTTGAATCAGGTCAAATCTTTCTATTTGGAGGATGTATTGTCTATCTTGAGATCTGTAGAAAATAATCACTTAGATAACCCTGCATTAGGTGCCTCAACTGCAGACCGTGACTTATCAGAGGAAGATAAGATTGCTTTAGATGAAGCAATTAGTTTGGCTTGGTCAGATGATGAATTTGATCCACTTCTAGAATTGGTTTCTACTGAAGGAACCCGTAAAATCTTTAATTACCAGCATTCTGTAACTGGACTTACACCATTAATGGTATTTGCTGGAAAGGGTAGAGTAGGAGATGTTTGCATGCTGCTATCATTTGGTGCAGACTGCCAATTACGGGCCAAGGATGGAACCACTGCATTAGAGTTGGCTGAGCGGGTAAACCAATTAGAATCTGCTCAGATGTTGAAAGAGCATATGGAAAGTGCTCTTTCTAACTCTGTGGAAGAACAAAATTTGCTCAATAAATATCTCCAATATTTTAATCCTGAGAATATTGATTTCGTTCTTATCGAGCAATTGTTAGGGAAAATTTTTAGTGATTCGAAAGATGGAGCTATTCTTGTTTTTCTTCCAGGGTGGGATGATATAAATAAAATGCGGGACAGATTACTCACGAACCCATATTTCAGAGATCCTTCTAAGTGTGTGATTATATCTCTACATTCAATGGTTCCAGCTGCTGAACAGAAGAAGGTCTTCATTCGTCCACCTAGTGGTTGCCGAAAAATTGTTCTTTCAACCAATATTGCTGAAACTGCAGTCACTATTGATGATGTTGTTTATGTTATAAACACGGGTCGGATGAAAGAAAAAAATTATGATCCTTTTAGTAATGTTTCAACTCTTCAATCTTCTTGGGTGTCAAAAGCGAATGCCAAGCAGCGACAGGGGCGTGCGGGCCGTTGTCAGCCTGGAATCTGTTATCATCTTTACTCTAAACTTCGAGCAGCTGCATTGTCAGATTTTCAGGTGCCTGAGATTAGGAGAATGCCAATCGAGGAACTTTGCCTTCAGGTATATGCCGTTTTAATTTGTTAAACCCCTTTGAATCATGAAATAAATTGCGTACTCTTTGTTCTGAAATTTGCTGTCTGTTGTATAATCTTATGTGTCTTATTGAATAGTTGAAAGTTATTGTGCGATAGAGAAGAAACTTTGCACAGGGCAACTAATGTTTCAAATGATCTTTATTTAGTTGTGCAGTCTATATTGGTAACTAAAGAAATTATCGAATGATGAGTTGTACAATCGTAACTAGCAATTATAACTGAGAAATGATAACAGATAACATAAAAGAAGTTTCACAAGACGGTGTGGGTGATTTTCATGTAGAGAGATTGCAATAAATCTATATCTACTGTTCCGAACAAATAAAAGAACAGTTGTCTCTTTACCAAAAAAGAAGTTTTGTTTTCTCCTTATATTCTATATTAAATTTAGACTTGAAAGTAAAATGCTGTCTATGTGTGAAAGATCGAGTATGATGAGGTGATGTGTTAAAGTTTCATGATTATGTTTCTTATTGACAGGTGAAGTTGCTTGATCCAGATTGCAAGATAGACGAGTTCCTAAATAAGACGCTGGATCCTCCTCATTCTGAGACCATACACAATGCGATTTCTGTTCTTCGAGATATTGGGGCTTTGTCGGTGGACGATAAACTTACAGAACTTGGGGAAAAGCTAGGTTCTTTACCTGTTCATCCATTGACAAGCAAGATGCTATTCTTTGCCACACTGATGAACTGTCTTGACCCAGCTTTAACTCTGGCCTGTGCTGCCGACTACAAGGATCCATTCTCTCTTCCTATGATGCCTGAGGAAAAGGAGAAAGCTGCTGCTGCTAAGGCTGAACTATGTTCATTGTATGGTGGGAACAGTGATCAGCTAGCAGTCATAGCAGCATTCGACTGCTGGAAGATTGCAAAAGAACAGGGTAAAGAGAATCGGTTCTGTGCTAAATACTTTGTCTCTGCAAGTACCATGCAGATGCTATCTGGTATGCGAAAGCAACTCCAAACAGAGCTAATTCGGCTGGGGTTTATTCCTGAGGATGTGTCTAGATGTAGCTTGAATGCACGCAATCCAGGTATAATCCACGCTGTCCTTGTGGCTGGTCTGTATCCCATGTTGGGAAGATTGCTTTCTTCTACTAAGAGTGGAAAAAAAAAAGGATCCTTTATAGAAATTCCTGATGGTAGTAACGTTCGTTTGCACCCTCGATCTGCTAATTTTAAAATAGCGTTCAAGGCACGTGGTGGCTCTCCTTTGGTTGTATATGATGAGATAACCCGTGGGGATGGGGGTTCGAATATACGAAACTGTACTGTTGTCGGGCCACTTCCATTATTATTGCTGTCGACAGAAATAGCTGTTGCTCCTGCCAATGATGATGAGGGAAGTGATGTCGATGATAATGAGTATGAAAGTGATGAAGATGCAATGAAGATAGATTCTAAGTCGGGTGGACAGGCCGAAGAGAAGATTATGTCATCACCTGATAAATCCGTCATGGTTATAGTGGATGGGTGGCTTTGTTTTGAGTCGAAAGCTCTTGACGTTGCTCAGATCTATTGCTTGAGGGAACGCCTGTCTGCAGCAATACTATTTAAGGTACTTCCTTTATTCTTACTTCTGCAGCTAGTTTTTTGCATTGCAATTTTCAGTAATGCACAATAATGCATTTACATCCTGAAACCCACTGAGTTACCATTTTGTCTAATTCCATATTAATGTCTGTAGGTTACTCATCCAAAGGAAGTTTTACCTCCTGATCTTGGGGCATCTGTTTATGCTATAGCCTGCGTTCTATCTTATGATGGTCTATCTGGGATTCCATTGCCAAAGCCTATGGATTCGCCGAATTCAGATTTAGAAGAACTTGAGATCGGTAAAGATGGAAAGGCACAGTTTAAAGTGACAGGAAATAAAGCAGCAAAATCAAAGGAGCCATTACGTCAGAGAGTTTGTCAGAAGTCTCTATCGCGAGCTACTGATTTACCTGCCTTAAATGGAGTTGCAAAGTTGAGTGACGACCCATCAATTCAGAGTGTCCCCCCACCAGCTTTCGCGAACGCTACTGATTTACCTGCCTTAATAAATGGAGTTGCAAAGTTGAGTGGCGACCGATCAATTCACAGTGTTCCCCCACCAGCTTTTGCGAACACAGTCCCGCCGCCCACTTCACAAGTTCCAGCAGGTCCTGTAGCAGGAAACAAGCGGAAGAAGCGCCGGAATCAGGCTGGTTGACGATGATTGGTATCGAGATCGAACTGTATGTTGTAGGGCGGTAGAGACGGCATCAAGATGGTTGCTTTGTCCCAACAATGGTGTGGGTATGGTGGATAAAGTTATTTATCTGATGCAATTGTACTATATAGACGTATATATGGGGAAGCACTTCAGATTCCCACCACTCCTTTAGGCCCTTGTTTCAGTTCTCCTTAAACCTCTAGGAAATTTCTTATTCAAGTTGTAGTCAAACTGTGACAAGATAGTCTCAGATAATGAATGATCAAAAGTTCAAGACCAGATTGTTTATTTTTTACTTGGATCATAAAGCTTCCTAGAAGATAAACCATATGACTCAGCTTGGCCTATCAGCTTTCCCAGACCAAGATTATAAAAACAGAGACTCCAATCCAAACTCGTCACAGACCGATAGGAATGGCCGCCGAAGAAGGAAAAGGCGGTTCGGTTCCGGTGATAATAGCCATGAAAGGCCATCCCGGCACCGGTAAAACCACTCTGGCTCGTTCATTAGCTTCAACCCTTAAAATCCCTCTCATAGACAAAGACGACGTGCGCGACTCCACTCTGACTCTCCAGGAAGCCGGGGTCTCCTCTTCCTTGCTGAACGACGTGTCGTACGGCGCCGTCTGGCAGCTCGCGTCCACGCAGCTCCGCTTCGGGCTCAGCGTCGTCGTGGACTCGCCGCTCTCCCGGCGGGCCCACCTCGACCGGCTCCTCCAGATTGCGACGTCCGGCGGGGCCCGCCTGGTGGTGGTGGAGTGCAGGCCGGCGGACGAGGACGAGTGGCGCCGGAGGCTCGAGCGGCGCGGCGGCGGTGAAGATGAAGATGAGGCCAGCTGGCACAAGCCGTCCACGTGGCGGGAGATGGAGAGGCTGCTGGAAAGCTACGACGGTTGCACGGATTATGATGCCGGAAACGTGCCAAAGGTGGTGGTGGATACTACGGCGGGTGTCGCGGTTCAAGAGCTTGTATACTCTGTAGTCGAGTTCATCAAAACTCACACCGGCCAGTCTCCAATCATAGCTGGCCGCGTGGGATAGTACTAGTAATGATAATATTTTTCTTTTTTCGAAAAGTTAATTAGTAGAAGAGTGCTTCTATTTAATAAAAGAAAACTTGGTCTCTCTCTGAGGAAACCCTAAGGAGGCTTCAGAACCTTGAAAATATTCTCGTCCGGCGGCGCCCGGTCGCCGGGGGGTCTCCTGCCTCACCGCCACCATGGGTTTGCTGCCGGACGGGAGGTCTAAATGCTCAATGGGATTGTCGGAGGGAATTTGCTCGGGTTTTGTCACCAGTTCGGCTGGGTTTGTTCGATGGGGTGTTCGTGGCTTTACGGATCTGGTCGTCGATCCTCGCTGCGATGGTGTTCGTTGGGGTGCCCTGGATTTCGATTCGACGGCGGGGTACGGTCACGGGCCTGGAACAGCGTTGGTTTTCTGTGCTGGATGCATCTCGTGGCGGCGTTGACTTGGGACGGCTTGGAGGCAAGGCGGACAGGGCGACGCGGGTCGGGCGATGTGGGTCAGCCGGAGCGAGGTCCGGTCGGTGGAGGTCCGAAGGGATGGTGGGAGGCAAGGTGGACTGGCCCGAACCAGCGTGATGGGCCTAGAGCAAGTTTTTCTTGGTGGACTTCCTACTGGGCCGCTAACTGTTGGGCTGGGGTTTTGCCCTAGTCCATTGCTATTTTGGGCTGGGGTTTAGGCTCTTGGCCCAAACCTATGTTTTTAGCTTTTGTCTAATTACAATAAGTTTCTTGTATTAGAAACCTACCGAGTGTAGTTTGGCTTGTCTATTCGCTATGTTTCCATAGCTTTTAGGCTCGCTTTTAAAGTGAGCGATTAGTTCGAATATAGTTGGTCTATCCTATGTACTACTGTGGCTCCTCCACGAAACCTTGATCTGGCCATTGTTATGTGTCAGCGGGTGAGTATGTAATGGCCTTCTTGGCATGCGCTATTATCAATGGAATTACCATTCATTCAAAAAGAGTGCTTCTATTTATACTTTCAAATTTGGTATTTGGACTTCCATATCTAAATTTTTATCCTAAACTACCGATTTTAACCTCCATTTTTTTTTTTCCTCTATACACCTAGCCTTTTTTTTTTTTTCTCTATACACCATACCTTTACCTCCAACCTCCACATGAAAGAGAGACTCGTTTTGTTGTGAAACATGACAATATTTTGATGCTGATATGATATTGATATGGATTTATTAAATCTTAAAAGTTTTTCAACTAGAGTCTGGAGGTGATTGGTCTTGGTATATGAAGAGAAAATCATATCATAATTGGAGAAAAATTCAATTATGGGCCAGAGAGTTCAGTTATGCTTTTTTATGTGCTTATTAAAGAGGTCATATCGTTCAATGTTTTAATAAGATTTAGTATCAAAAAATTCATTTACTTGTTCTGTTAATCAACAATATTCAAAACAAACCAATGATTAGTCAAACAAAATATTTCTTCCCATAAATCAAAGGCATTGACGAGATAGAGGGCTTTTGTGCGATGATAGTTTTTTTTTTATATCTTTTCAGATTTCTAGAAGGAAAAAGTTGAAAATAAAATTGTTCAAAAATCATGGGAGGTGTACATACCAATTGAGGAGATATAAATAGAATTTTCCTTAGTAAAAAATATTTTTTTTTTTTCCTATCAGTGTCACATAGTATCTCGAAAGACTTATTCGATTTAAAGACTAATCCGTGTGTAAGGAGCAAAACGCTTCTTCTCTTTACCATTAAAAATAAATTAAAATTTAAACTCCAATTAAGTTCAGCAGAATTCATACCACCTAGACTATCTTTTATAATAATAATGATAAAGATAATGATAATGATAATGGTACGTGACGTACATTTAATGGTGTCAGACAATATAAAGATCCAGCCGATTTCTGAAGTCTTTAGTCAACTCAACTTTGCTCAATGAGAGGGGAAATATTAAAATAAATTATCTACATTTGGGGTGACATGGTAATGTTATTATTATAGTCATGTGGCATTTGCCAATTGCCATTGTTTTGTCTTGGTGTTTTTGGCAGGCAGTCAGTCAACAATAGAAAGATTCACAACTACTTCCGTCTTTGAGGAGTGCGGCTTTTGCCATATTCGATTATGACCAGTAATCTTCTTGGAAGCTGCTTCAACTTGTGTTCAAGTCCTTGTTGAATGTCAAGAGCATCTTCCAAAGACTCTCTTCCTGTCAGGTCTTTGGATGGTTCAGAAGGCTTTTCCTCTTCTGCTCCTCCTCATCTTGTTCATCTCAAGCTCTGTTGCTTTTCACTAACTAAAAGTCAAAAGGTTGTGTCTTTGTATGCAAGCTTAATCCTTTTTGTTCTTTTTGGGATTTTGTCAATCTTTTGAGGGTTTCCAGGGTGCTTTGTGGTTTCTGAGTTTGATGGCTTATGAAGATCCAAGTTATATGTGTATTGGGAAGTTGAGGGTTTACTACCTTAAGTTGGGTACCTAGCTGTACTCACAAATTGTTCTTCTTTTTATGTTCTTGGGATTCTGCTTAATGTTTGAGCAAGTGGGTAATTTGTAGAACTGAGTTTCGGATTTTGGATGAATTCTCAAACTGGGTCAGCTTAATTAGTATGCTTTATCTGTTGCATTATGCAGTCTTTGCATCAGAAATGATATGGTCTTCTTATTAAGGTGGTTCTTGATCTGTTTATAGACGTATTAAGCTCAAATAGAACTGCATACATATATATATATGTTTCGAGCCATGGATCATTTGAATGACCTTTCGTCATCTTTGAGCTTTGCGTCTTCTTATCTATCGAATGGATCAAGTGGTAACCATGTATCTGCCTCGGCCAATTCTCAAAGTACAGAGCATTTGAGTCTGAGCAGACTCAGTGATAACCTTGAGAGGCTGTTGCTTGATTCTCAGTATGACTATAGTGATGCGGACATTGTTGTTGAGGGTGTCGCGGTTGGTGTCAATCGGTGTATATTGGCTGCACGCAGTCAGTTTTTCCACGAGCTTTTTAAGAAGGGGAATGATGATTCGAAGAAGGAAGGTAAACCGCAGTATCTGATGTCTGAATTGGTTCCTTTCGGTGGAGTTGGCTATGAAGCATTCAAGGTAGTCTTGAACTACTTGTACACTGGAAAACTTAAGCCACCGCCTCCAGAAGTATCAACTGTATCAACATGTGTTGATGATAATTGTGCCCATGATGCATGCGGCCCTGCTATTAATTACGCTGTGGAATTAATGTATGCTGCTGCCACTTTCCAGATGAAAGAACTTATTTATGTTGTGCAGGTATTTCATGCTTCCCTTCGTAGTTAAAACATTCTCTTTTGTTAATACAATTTGAGCCACTTAATTATTTGTATTCTTAAAGAAACAGTATGAAGCAGGGATCTCTTTGATTCATTTTAAAGTTAAAATGGCTTAAACTAGAAAAGGCTGATGATATTTACTTGCTCTAGCTTGAATTTTCATGGTACCTGAATCCAGCTTTTGTCTGTAAAGGTTTTGAATGAAAGTGGCAAAGACATGACATTGTTTTTCATCTCTAAATGTCCGGAACGCATGTGATTATTTGCTTTGCCTCAATAATTTGTTGCATCCTTATGATACTTTCTGTTGGAAAGCTTTGCAAAATACAATTTCTGAATTCACCTTTCCCTAAACTGGACGAAATCATGGATAAGATGATGAAATAGACTTGTATGTTTTATGATAGTCCCTCCGAATGCTTTGAATTATACTTTGGTCAGATACTAGTATGCCAAATCGAAACCTCTGGTGCAACAGTCCTGTCATACATGTTGCAGTCTCAGCTTCTTTGGATTGAGTACACTATAGCTTGAGTGGCCTATGATTTCCAGCTATAATATTTGTTAAAGGAAGCTCTGAAGGATAGCAATCACTATGTGTCCAACAACCGCTTTTCTTTCTCCTCTATTTTAGTACACTATAGCCTGGGGCTTATGATTTCAAATCAAACCCTACTTTTTTCTTCTCTGAAGAGAGAATCTCTGAAGCATAAATCTAGCTGTTTGATCTATTTTCCCAATTTGTTATTTGTGTCTTTAGTTGTTCCTTAGGAATACTAATGTTCTTCTTTTGTGTATGAAACAGTCTTTTGTGCTTGTATGCTTGTTTTTCTTTTGTGCTTGTTGTTTCATGTACCTCTTACTACAAGAACCATGGTAAGAAAACTGTTCTTGTTTGGTTGATATGGTTCACTTGTTTAGTTTTTGTAGGATTTTGATATCTAAATTATTTACAAAAGGATCTCAATTATTGACATCAGCACATTTTAATTCTTCTTTTTGGGTATAATATGTTATAGTTTTGGCAGAATTACTTTGTCAATACTTTCATATATTGGGATTTCAATTTTGTATCCTATCATTATAACCTGTTAAGTGCCATATTAATGCAAGTAAACAGCAAGTTTGTATCGTTTATGTTGTGTGTTTGCCAACTTTTAGGCATTTGAAAAGTTAGATACTGACATTTCCACAAATTCATGTAGCGCCGGCTTACCAACTTTGTCGAGAAAGCTCTTGTTGAAGATGTGATCCCGATTCTTGTAGCCTCTTTTCACTGCAAACAGAGTCAGCTGTTATCATACTGCATCCAGAGGGTAGCAAGGTCAGATCTTGACAATGTGGTTCTAGAAAAAGAGCTTCCTCATGAAGTTTTTGGTAATATCAAATCACTCCGTCTCGAATCTCAGCAAATGGATGAATCAAGTATGCTGGAAATTGAGCCGGGGGAGGAAAAGAGGCTTAAAAGCATCGGGAGAATCCACAAGGCATTAGACTCTGATGATGTTGAACTGGTTACTCTTCTTCTAAAAGAGTCTGGTTCTATTTCATTAGATGATGCTTATGCTCTCCACTATGCTGTTGCATACTGTGATCCAAAAATTGTTAAGGAGGTTCTTGGTCTATGTCTGGCCAATACCAACCTTCGAAATGCCCGAGGACATACTGTACTTCATGTGGCTGCAAGGCGTAAAGAACCCGCAGTCCTAGTTCCTCTTCTGAACAGCGGAGCCTCTGCCTTAGAAACTACATTAGATGGTCAAACTGCTGTTGCAATTTGCCGGAGGTTGACTAGACCAAAGGATTATAATGAGAACACAAAGCAGGGAGAGGTGTCTAACAAAGACCGAATGTGCATAGATCTTCTAGAGAGAGAGATGCGAAGAAATTCGATGGCTGTGGACATGTCAAACACATCACAGGTGATAGCTGATGATTTGAATGTGAGGCTGGACTATTTTGAAAATAGAGGTGATACTTCCTACCTGTTAGGCTAATTCATCACTTTTTATAATAAAGGTTTGAGTTCTAGGTATTGCAGGTTATATCTCTTGCTACTGAAGGCTTCAATCCCTTTGAAGTAAAGTTCATGATATTGCTTTTGTCTTTCTGTTATGTTCTTAGTAAAGGCTTGTAGAAATTGCACTAATTAATTAATGCAGAAAGTCTGTCATTTTGTCCAGATTTCTACTTTGAGTTTTGTATTCCATCATTGAAATGAGTGTCAACATATAGTTTTCCTTTATTTTGCAGTGGCATTTGCACGGTTGTTGTTTCCTGCTGAAGCCAAGCTTGCTATGGAAATGGCGGATCATCCAACATCAGGGTACACTGGCCTTTTAGCATCAAAAGGCTCTAGTGGGAACTTACGAGAGGTCGATTTGAATGAAACACCCTCTGTACGATCCAAAAGACTTCATGAAAAATTGCAAGCCCTAATTAAAACAGGTATGGTCATTTTACCACTCACAGGTATCTCAAACTGTACTCTAAAACTTTGTGTGATGTGCAAGCCCCCTTGACATGTGTTATGATGTCTTTTAGCTTTCAAGTATTTTCTGATGCCTGACCTCTTTGACCATAGCACTCTCTGATCCTTAACTAATGCAACTGTTACTGCCCCCTTTAGTTCCAATACCATCTAATATGGGATTGTTTTGTCATAGATGCCTTTGTTTTCTCAACGGCTGTACTATGGGATTAAGACATCCTAAAGAAATTAATTATTGAGAAAAATTAAGAAGGAACTGAGACTTGGAAACTTGTTATATAGTTTCGGACATTTGGTCCATGATGCACTTTTAAGATCTACAGTTCTCTGTTAGTTTGTTTTCATAGTGATGACTGATGAGTGATGAATTAAGGTAGACAAGTGAAATTGTAACATTTTGCAGTTCAAGTGATATGGGATCTTAGTTTCCTAGTACCATGGTGAAGTTAGTACAGATTCAAGAAGGCTAAACCATTTGATTTAGCTCTAAAGCTTGTCACTTATATGCAGCTAGAACTAATTTAGGGAAACAGTGTTTTATATTGATTATTCTTTGAGAAATTTCTTAGTTGTGTTTTTTGGTGATTGACAGTGGAAATGGGACGGCGCTTCTTCCCCCATTGCTCAGAAGCTCTTGATAAGTTTCTGGATGATGAGATGGATATGGCTGATTACTTCCTTGAGAAAGGAACTCCTGAAGAGCAGAAAAACAAGAAGATGCGCTTCTTGGAGCTTAAAGATGATGTACAGAAGGCATTTTGCAGGGATGTGGCTGAAAAACAGGGGTCAGTTTTGACGGCCTCATCATCATCCTCATCTTCTCCGAAGGAGGGTGTTAATCGTAAGGGTAGGAAAAGGTCAAGTTGATTATATCGTAGGATGCCACATGATTTTTGATGAGTTTTGTAGTTGTATTTTGCTTTCATATATTCTTAGAGAGCCTGGTTTGTGGCTTCTCTGTATCATAGAATGAGCTAGTTAAGTGAATATGTAATATATCACTTTTAAGTTGTTTGGCTTGTAAATTGTTACAAGAGTTAACAATTTTAGAGAAACACCAAATGTCTGCTCTTCAATTTTAGCAAGGCCCTTTCTGTGCATGTGCTTCAGATCAAACTTATCACAAAAGGCTCATGGAATGTCTGCAGCTCCTAACCACTGAGGCAAAGGGAATGAAGTTCATCACTCATATTCAGGCACCAAATTCACTCAAGCATCTTAGTCTGATTCTCCAGTAATCCATTAGATATCATCATCACAGCCTCGAGATCAAACTCGACTATTTTCAAGATTTGCAATAAAACCATGATCCAATCCCCTTAACTCTCCAAAAACAAAGTTTAAGTCGTGAAAGTTAACTACACAGCCTGATTCACAGTCGTATACTGCACCTAATTAGCAGAGTGCCATTCTAAAGCAGCAGAAGTGATGATGCATATGGTATTAATTAATAGGGAGGTTAAAAAGATTGATGAAAGACTTGCTAATTTCTCCAACTTCCACATAACACAGAGAAATTGGACCGCCGGCCGAACTTCTTTGGTGGGATATTGGAGTTTTTATTTTTTTTTAAGAATAGATAATTTCATTACTTGTCTGTGACAAGAAGATACGTACATCAGATGAAATGGTGTATGAACGACGAATTGTTGTATCGAAACAAAAAAAAAACTTATATCGACGAATTTTTGTTGGCAATAACATCTCTATGGATGAAATTTCGTCGGTAACAATATTAATTCGTAAGCAATAAGACTTTTATATACCATTTACCGATCAATTGTCGTGAATAAAAGTATTGATTTTCCTTATTAACATTTAAAAAATTTGAAAAAAAAAGAAGAAGAAAGAAGAAGAGCAGTTACTTTGTTTTTGCGTTTAGTTTTTATTTTTCGAAAACTCATCGAAAATTTTGTTAATGAACCACTGACCATATGTTGTTGTCTTTGTCCCTCCAAAATTCCCAAAGTTCCTCTATTAAAGCCCCCACCGCCATAAGTACTTGCAACCTTGAGATTGCGGCTTTTGCTATATAACTCCAGTTTCATTGACTGACTGAATCTATTCTTTGTCGGCTATGAAGATATAAGATATTTCATTGGCTCTCTGCCTCATCTTCCATATCCCATGCTCTTGCTTCATTTAGGCATCAAACCCAAGTCAAAGGGTCTCTTTGTATGGTACAAGCTTCATCCTTTTCTCTCTATTCAATACCACAAAGCTTCAGATTTGATGAGTAATAAAGATCCCATTTTGGGATGCTGAGGATTTACCACCTCAAGTTGGGTACCTAGCTTTTATATGAATTACTCTTGTGTCTCTTTGTTTTTGGGATTCTGCTCAATGTTTCAACAAGTGGGTAATGCTTAGAATTGAGTATTGCCAGCTTCTAGGTTCTCAGTATTTTACAGTTTGGAGAAATTGAGTCATATATATTAGTATGCTTTGTTTGTTGAGAATTGAGAAATGATATGGTGTTCTTAATAAGGTGGTTTATGCTTCTAGATCGATTTTATAGTATTGCCGAGGTTGAATAGAAACTGTATAAGGATTTCGAGGAATGGAGAATGTGAATGATCTGTCGGCTTCGTTGAGCTTTGCCTCCTCATATCTGTCAAATGGGTCTAGTGGTGGATTTGCCTCGGTCAATGCTCAACCCGGCTTGACTACTGAGCATTTGAGTCTAAGCAAACTGAGTGACAGTCTAGAGAGGTTGTTACTTGATCCTCAGTACGACTATAGTGATGCAGAGATTGTTGTTGAGGGCATCCCTGTTGGTGTTAATCGGTGTATATTAGCTGCCCGTAGTCAGTTTTTTCATGAGCTTTTTCAGAAGGGGAATGATAATTCGATGAAAGAAGGTAAACCGCAGTATCTGATGTCTGAATTGGTTCCTCACGGTGGGGTTGGCTACGAGGCCTTCAAGGTTTTCTTGAACTATTTGTACACCGGGAAGCTTAAGCCATCGCCTCCAGAAGTGTCGACATGTGTTGAGGATGTTTGTGCTCATGATGCATGTGGCCCTGCTATTAACTATGCTGTGGAATTGATGTATGCTTCTTCCACGTTTCAAATGAAGGAGCTTGTTCAAGTTGTTCAGGTTGTTCATGCTTTCCTTTGTAATTAAAAATATCTCTCTTGTGCAATTGATGACACTCAATTATATATTTTTCTTAAAAATACACATGCATGACAGGGTTTTCTTTGACAACTTGTTAACTTGGCTGTCCTAAATTGAACAGTGTGATGATACAACCTACAATATTGCCCTATAAGGTTACAATACCTTAAAATGCTCTGACTTGACATTTCATAGCATCTGAATTGTAATTTGACATGTAAAGCTGTGGTTTGACCAAAATGAGCAAAGCAATGGCATTGGTTTCATCTCTGGAACTCAGAATCCATGCGATATGTTGTTACTATATTCTCTCTTTGTCTACTCCATATTTGGAATTAGTTGCATAGTTTTGATACTTACAATCTGAAAACTTTACTACATCAATTCTCTTAAATTCACCTATTGTTCCTTAGATTTGATGAAATTATGAAATTCTGATGAAATACTGACATCAATGTTTTAAGATTGCCCCTATCTATGTGGTATAAAATTATGTTATTAGCCAGAAATTAGCATGGAAATTTCATTTTTAATATATATATTTATATATATTTTAATGCAACTCTCTTTCTGATATTTGCCAATTTTGTGCTCCGGCTTAACAGTCTCAGGCTGTTTCAGTTTCTAGCCTGAGCCCTGTAGTTTCTATATCACAACTATTTTTTTGGTTCTACGAAGCTCTGAAGCATAACAATTACTACTTGGGTGCAGCAAATGTTATTTTGTTCTTCTCGGTGCACTAGCCTGTGGCCCATAATTTCTTAGTCACAACTCGTTTTGTTGTTCTTAGAGGTTTTAAAGCATAAAGATTGCTTTTTCACTAGTTTTCCAAAATTATAAACACTGTCCTTTGGTTTCATATTTTATAGGGATACTGTGATTCTTGTCTTGTGTATCAAAGGGTTAGGTACTTGAGTTTTCTTGTGATGGTTTTGGTAGGATTGTGATATCATGTTTACTTTTTCTTTCTTCTAATTTTTGAACAGGATCATAACAGTTTCTTTCTGGGGTTGTTCTTTCTAATTTATTTTTTAACTGTTAGATTTAAACACAATCTTTCAAGTATTTAAAGTTTATTGAGTAATATATGCACACATCTAGCAGATCTTTTCATCATTTTTTCTTTGGGGATTTCAACTGTCTATCTGATCATTGTTACCTGTTAACTGACTCGCACGCACACACACACACACATACATAATATATGCAAGTAAAAGTATTGTTTATATTGCAAAACTAGCCAAATTCCAGCTGTATGATCATATGTGTATGCTGACTATTTCCACAAATTCATGCAGCGCCGTCTTTGGAACTTTGTTGACAAAGCTCTTGTTGAAGATGTGATCCCAATTCTTGTAGCTGCTTTCCACTGCCAACTGAGTCAGCTGCTCTCACACTGTGTTCAGAGGGTCTCAAGGTCAGATCTTGACAATGTGGCTCTAGAGAAAGAGCTTCCTCATGAAGTTTTAGATGATATAAAATCACTCCGTCTCGAATCTCAGGAAAAGGATGAATCAATTATGCTGGAGAAGGAGCCGAGGGAGGATAAGAGGCTTAAAAGCATCAGGAGAATCCACAGGGCATTAGACTCTGATGATGTTGAACTTGTTACCCTTCTTCTGAATGAGTCTGATTCTATCACATTAGATGATGCTCACGCTCTCCACTATGCTGCTGCATACTGTGATCCTAAGATTCTTAAGGAGATTCTTGGTCTAGGGTTGGCAGATGTCAACCTTCGCAATGCACGAGAACATACTGTGCTTCATGTGGCAGCAAGGCGTAAGGAGCCATCAGTTATAGTTCATCTTCTGAACAAGGGAGCCTCTGCCTTAGAAACTACATCAGATGGTCAAACTGCTGTTGCAATTTGCCGGAGGTTGACTAGACCAAAGGATTATAATGAGAACACAAAGCAGGGAGAGGAATCTAATAAAGACCGAATGTGTATAGATCTTCTAGAGAGAGAGATGCGAAGAAACTCGATATGTGGGAACTTGTCAAACACATCACAGATGGTAGCTGATAATTTTCACGTGAGCCTGAGCTATCTAGAAAATAGAGGTGATATTTCTTGGTTGTCTTAAAGTACATTTAGTCATAAGGGCTTGAGCTCTGAATACTGCAGATTAGTTGTTTCCCCTGATACCAAAGGGTTCAGTTTTTGTCTTGTTTTTATTGTTTCGGATCGGTACAGCCCAAGAATATTTAAGGAGAGATAATGAACATGAGTGAGCATTGCCGGGATCTGCTTGTATGACCTTGAAACTTCCAACAAGCCCACTTGTAGAAATTCCACTTGTTAGCTCATAAAGTCTGACACACTAGCTTACCACATTCTCAATCTCATCAAGATATTTGCTTTATGTTCATATTTTATTATCCTTGAAATGAGTGTTAAATGGTTTTTGTTTTGCAGTGGCATTTGCACATTTGTTGTTTCCTACCGAAGCCAAGCTTGCTATGGAAATGGCAGATGCTGATTTAACATCAGGGTACACTGGCCTTTCAGGATCAAGAGCCTCAAATGGAAACTTACGTGAGGTTGATTTGAATGAAACGCCCTCTGGAAGGGCCAAAAGACTCCAAGAAAAATTGCAAACCCTTATTAAAACAGGTATGGTTCCTTTACTTGTGACAACTGATATGTATCCCAAACCCTACTATAAATCCTGTGTGATTTGCACGTCTCCTTGTACTGAACATGTGTTAACATCTCCTTCAACTTCCAATCATTTTTTTGATGATCCAATAATATCTAGAATGCGATATCTTGTGAATGTAGAGGCATTTGTTCTCTCAATATTGTACTATGGGTTTAGACAACCCATCTTGTGAAAAAATAAAAATAAAATTGATTTAGTGATTGTAGCTTGCACGATATTAGCATTGTTTTCCTGTTAGGAGAAAGTTGGGAAATACTTTCAAGATGGGTTGTTACTTGTTAGTAAAGCAATTCACTTTAAAATCAGCTATGCCATGCACTTTCTTATCTTATTCTTTTTTCTTTTCTTTTTTTTCTCTCTGAAGTAGAGATGGTAATCTCTATCTCTCTTTGATTTTACCTCTATTTTTGGTCAGTTTTATTGGGACTTCTAACTTTATTAGCTTCTACTTTTGTTTAACTATACGATTGATGTCTCCATGGTCTAGTGGAGCCTTTTCTCAATGTTATAAGATTTCAGGTAGAAATGTCAAGAATGAATTGAGACTTGGAAATATGTTAGATAGTTGGGTCTATGATGCAATGTCAAGATTTCAGTTCTCTGTTATTTTGTTAGCAGTGAGTGAAAGAAAAAATTGAAGTATCTTTTGCAGTCAAGTGTACATAGGACCCAACTTCTCTAGAACAGCTTGAAGTTAGTTCCCAGGACAGTTTTTTATTACACTTTCAATTTAGGTCTAAAGGTAGACAGCTGTATGCAACACTGCAACTGGAACTAGGTTAGAAAATAGCTTATTTTGTATCCTGATTATTCTCTGAGCTGTCGGTGATTATATGTCTTATGGTGATGGCAGTGGAAAAGGGTCGCCGCTTCTTCCCCCATTGCTCAGCAGTGCTTGATAAGTTCTTGGATGATCTCGGTATGGGTGATTACTTTCTCGAGAAAGGCACTCCTGAAGAGCAGAAAAACAAGAAGAGGCGCTTCTTGGAACTCAAGGCTGATGTACAGAAGGCATTTTGCAAGGATATGGCTGAAAAGGCTGAAAATAACCAGTCTGTTTCGACATCCTCATGACCATCCTCATCTAATTTGAAGGAGGGGGTAAATCAGAACAAGGTTAGGAAAAGTTGAAGTGAATTACTTTTTGTAGGAAGCTGTGACATTAGTATGTGTTCTCTCAAACATCTTTAGGAGCCTATTTTTTTTTGGCTTTCTGTATCATAGATTGAGTCTGTAAAATATCACTTTTAGGTATTTGGCTTGTAAAGTGTTTCAAGAGTTACCAGTTTTAGAGAAGAAAAAAAGCAAATGCCTGTTCTTTGTATTTCCCTGTTGTGGGGTTGTCAGCTTAATATTCTTCCAAAGTGTCCACCCAATAATAAATACATGCAAATTGCAAATTCTGATTTAGTTTTGTTCATCACATCCTTATTTTCACTTAGAAATTTGGATTTGTATCATCATATTAGTTCAGCATGCTGTTGTATTTCGATATGGACTATCAATGATGCATAAGCAATGTGTTTACCTTCCCAAATTGCCAGAAGGAGAGAATAGAAACAACAGAAGCATTGTTACCTCATCATTCAATGTTTGGATATTTTTGGTTAAATTTTCTTGAGAAGGAACATAACAGAAATCAGCATCAGAGTTTTATCTTACTACCCAATTAATCTTATCTCGGATCCTTTATCTTTTGCCTAGCCATGACGATAGATAGAATCCTTAATAGATCTTGGTGTTCTTCAGCACAAAGAAATGGAAAAGCGAATCTTGGTGTTCATCTTATTCAAACAATAGTGGAGACCAATATTACATTCCTTAGCCCCTATAGGTTTATCACTTACCAGAAAAGGTCCCTCTTGTTGGATCGATTTCTACATCCATGTAATTTTGATTTTGGTACTCCAAATCTATTCGTTTAGTAAGGTTTGCAATCATTTTTTTATCGCTGATACATGTTGAAACAATACTCATGTTCTTTTTGATATCGATCACGTACTTATATAAAAAAAGTTCGATAATTAAGTTTTCACATGTTTAGCCATGCAGCCCTACCGGTCTACCTATTGGTATTTGGTAGGGGGCGGTTAGTAAAAGTAGGAAAAATAAGGCCAATTTCGAAAGTTTAGGATAAATGTAGGGAGCATTTTGGGCATACAATTTATTAAATTGGTCCCTGAATTGTCCTTACCAATCCCTTTTACGTGCTGTGAAGTAGAAATTACATAATTTTAACTCAGAAAAAAAAAATTATATTAATATAAGAGTTTGATATATTCAATTGTCAGTGATAGTAAATAAAGAATGACTCAACGTCCAAGCACTACGAATGCAATTTGCTCAAAATTATTAATGGATCACATGACAAAAAAGAACATGCTAGACAATTCTTTTTTTTTTTCTTTCTATATATCTATTTCAGAAGAAAAAGTAAATAAATAAATAAAGACAAAAAACAAAAGTTGTGTCATTAATCGAAAAGAAACGAATGAAAGAAAGTCGAAAGAAACGAATGAAAGAAAAGAAGGGGGGAATATGAATTGGTGTTTCCTTTGGTTTCTGGAAGTTTCACATGTTAGGTTGCTTGCGCAGAGATTATCTTTGTTGCTTCCGCCCCAAGCCTAACATAACATCCTTTCTCCTCGTTACTAAAACCTTTCTCACTTTCAGGTAACCCACTTTTCCTCTCTGAAACTTTCGTCGCAAAATCCTCAATTTTTCGTCACCTTTTATAACCCAAAAAGCTCGATTCTTTGTGGCTGACGCTCCTGGCTTTTCCCCCCCCCGTATCAGAAAATTTTAGCTATTTGGGCAGAAGGGTTTGCTCTAATGGCAATCAAATCCTATGAGATGGTGGCTGAGCAATACCTGCTCTCTGACCCTTTTGTTCCTTACACATCTATGCTTTTGGGGATTTGCGCCTGCAAATTGGTATGCTCTTATTGTCTCTAAACACCATTGCTACTCTCTTTCAATGGAAAGCTCATTTTGAATTTGTAATACCCTTTTTGATTTTTTTTTCTTTTCGATTTTGTCAGGTTTACCATGTTAACCATTTGCTCAGTGCTGCTTACTTCAAGGGATATTCTGGCCTTTCGAGGATGAAACGTATTGAGTGGAACAATAGGTGGTTTTTTTTTTTGACCTCTAATTAGGTACAGTGTTTGTTCCCTCTGTTGCAATTTTGATCTCTGGCTCATGTTTTGGGTTGTGTTGAACTGTTTATGCAGGGCTATGTCAACTCTTCATGCCATTTTTATCACAGCTATGTCATTGTACTTGGTGTTTTGGTCGAATCTCTATTCCGACTATTCTGACAACCAACTCAAGCCATTTGTTACTTTGCAGAGCTCCCCATTGTCTACATTTGTATTGGGGGTAATCATGCTTTCTCTTATGATGTTCAGGAATCTTTTGCAATGCTTGTGTCTGCTCTATTTCGCGGTGTTATTTGTTTTCGGAGATTGTTGTGTTAAAGCAGGACCTGGGATCCCCAGAAACTTGTTGTAATCTCAACAGGGGGTTCTGAATGCATGTTTGAAACCAATTTGGAAATTGTGTTCTCATTTTGAAGTCATAGTTGCTTTCAATAGAGGGGTTGTTGATGCATGTTTGAAATCAATGTGGAAATTGTAGTCTTATAGTGGAGTCATACTGATAAAGTTAAACTCATCATACGATATTACAAGACATCAGGGAAGCCAATCTTTTGCAATGCTTGTGTCTGCTCTATTTCGCAGTGTTATTTGTTTTCGGAGATTGTTGTGTTAAAGCAGGACCTGGGATCCCCAGAAACTTGTATGCTTTCAGTATATGCTTGTAATCTCAACAGGGGGGTTCTGAATGCATGTTTGGAACCAATTTGGAAATTGTGTTCTCATTTTGAAGTCATAGTTGTTTTCAATAGAGGGGGCGTTGATGCATGTTTGAAATCAATGTGGAAATTAATGTAGTCTTATAGTGGAGTCATGCTGATAAAGTTAAACTCATCATATGAGTATTACAAGACATCGGACAAGCCAATCATAGGGAGTAAACTGTGTTATAGATGATTCTAAACGATGATTCAGTACCTTCTGTATTAACTTAAGTTTTGTGTAATTTGGCAGGTTTCAGTTGGGTACTTCCTATCTGACCTTGGCATGATCTTTTGGTTTTACCCTGCTCTAGGTGGATTGGAATATGTAAGTGCATTCCTTTTGAATTGTGTAGTTGGGCTGAAACTATATCTGTGCTGCACAATTCACAAACTAGCTGGAGGTTCTAGTTTATGAAGTGAATTCACCTTGATACTGTTCCAATGTATAGTCATAATGTTGATCTTACAGGTGATTCATCATCTTCTTTCTATAGCATCTGTAGCATATGCAATGTTGACTGGGGAAGGACAACTGTATACCTACATGGTTCTTATCTCTGAGACAACCACCCCCGGTATCAATTTGAGATGGTATAAATTTCTTACAATATGCAATTCCTAAAAGATAATATTTTGTTTCCATTGTTGGTGCTTACTCGTGGTGGGCTTTTAAAGGTATCTTGACACTGCTGGAATGAAGAGGACTAAAACTTATATGATAAATGGGGTTGTAATATTCATTGCTTGGCTGGTGAGTCAATTCCATCTTTTCCCTTGTTCTTGAATTACTTTCTGCATCAAATCTACCAAAGGAAGGGTCTTTTGACAAATCCTTTCCGACTCTTCTTTCCTTCTATCTTTGATATTAGACACGCTTACGTTTCATTTATGTTCAGGTTGCCAGAATCCTTCTGTTCATGTTTCTGTTCTACCATCTCTACCTGCATTATGAACAGGTGATTTCTACGCCTACAAGTACTTAATTGATCAGTTCTAGAGGTGGTACAGATAGAAGTTTACTTTGCAAATTGATTATTCTATAAGCCTGTGATATACTAAGACTTACGTTACCATCCTACATGCTCTTGTCAACAGGTAAAACAAATGCACGCCGTTGGACAATTTTTAGCTTTCGGGGTGCCACCGATACTAGCTGTCATGAATTTGATATGGTTTGGGAAGATTTTGAAGGGCTTGAAGAAGACATTAGCAAAGAGGCAATGAGATTTGATGGGGGTGATATTCACTTAAGAAGTGTGACCGAAGATAAATCTAATTGTATATCCAGTTGCATACAATCTTTATTCATCTATCCCCTTCTGAACCTCGCTTGTCTCCATGACATGTAAATGGTAGAGTTCTCGGTGTATATATGAGCTACATCATTTCTCATTCAATGCAAATCTAAAGTTTTAGTAAACGACTAAGAATCCTTCAATGGATGTGAGTTTTTAGTTGCAATTCTGTGGCATAGGAGCTTAAAAGAAGTCCACCCAATAACAGTATCATCTCAAAAAAGCTTCAATGTAACAATAGGTCAATAGCTAAGGCATTTGACCCAAAAAAAAACATATAGCTAAGGCAACGAAACTATTGGCATTTTACTTGATGATATATAAGGGCCAAGACTCTCAGAGTCCACCCAATAACGTGGTTGTGTCACTGTGTGTTAGCTTCCCTTTCACAATAAGCTGAACAACGATGGGCATTTTACTTTTGTTGCTATGCTTGTTCACAAGTTTTACTATTTTGATCAATCTTGTCAAGTCTATTCACTGATGAAGTTTAAATCACTTGCTTTTTTATGTTTTTGTCAATAAATCACTTTTTTCTCTACCGTTGATTAGATGCATCTTGCAATCTTTTAGGGGTGCAGTAGGAGTAGGGTGCTCAACTACTCATCATACCTTCTAGGGGTGAATTCATTCGGTGCGAAATATCGGTTCTCGGTTTCAAAACATTCCCTCCTTATTATCTTCTTCTTTTTTGTTGGTTAATAATGGCCCAACAAGATGATAAAAACAACTCAGTAAAACCTGCCCTAAGCAGCAGACCCAGAACTAGGCCCAAGAAGAACATGTTTCTCGTCAGATCTTGGTCTAGTTATCTTGATCGTTCCAACAATGGCTTGATTGATATCTTTGTTAACATGACATTAGGCTAGGGATGGCAAAAATCCTCATCGGGTAGGGTATCCATCGGGTATTCAATTCTAACGGGGAGAAATTCGGAGGAAATTGAGTAACGGGGATGAGAATTCGAAGTAGGAAAAATTCCACAAATGATCACTCAACTATGACTCATTCGACACTTTGGTCACTCAAGTTTCAAATATATCACTTTGGTCACTCAACTATTACACTGACAATCACTTTAGTCACTTTGTTAATTTTTTTCATTAAAAAAAATACTCATTGGGTAACTAAAGTGATTGATAGTGTTTGGAATATGAAATTATCCATTTTCCATCTGTGTTTATTAAAACGTAAATCTGAAGAACTTTTTAGATAAAGCCGCTACCAGTTGCCATCAACATCAAGCTTGCTTATCATCCAATATAGTCAAGTAATTAATTACCAATGAAAAAAGAAAAAAAGTAATCATGCAAGTGCAGATTTATAGTGGAAATATGTACAAGAATTCTATAAAGATAAAGTGTTGAATAATAGTTTTTAGTAAGGATATAACGAACTTACTTTAGGTTATGTAATAAATGCTTCATTAACACACAAAAAAAAGTATGATGAAAAATAATCATTTTCGAGGATCCGTTGTAACCAAGAGGTGAACACATCCATTTAAGTTTAAGGTGAAGGTTAGGAACGTTTAAGATGCAGATCAAGAGGCAAAAAAACTAAAAAGAAAAAAAAATTATAGACAGGGTTAAGATTGATTAATAAGAGAATACTATAAATTAGAGACTCTTGACCAAATGTCTAAATTTGGCCCAATAGGAGCCCACTTATTTTACTAAAAGATTTTGGTGCTCACTTACCCCATTTAAAGGTAAAAAGGCAAGTTTGGCCTCCAAATAAGTCATCAGAGACTTCACCAGAAACCTTACTTGAGGTCGCGCAGACGCCTGACTCTGGTCACCAGTCGCTAGAAGTCTCAAAGAGGTCGTCAAATATCTCATAGATCACTGGAGAGGTCGCCATAGACTTTCATTGCCTCTAATAATTTTTTATTGCCCCTCTAGTGAGTTTTCCAGAGAAGTCTTGTGACCGGTGATTGGATTCCGGTGCCGATGACTGGAGTCCAACGAAATCCTCCGATGACTTCTGTATCTCTAAGTGACAAGAGGAGAGAGGGCAAAATAGTCTTAAAAAAATAAAAATAAAATAAACTTAATTTAGTACTTGGAGAAAAATGAGTAATGTTATGGGTAATTCATAATTGGGTAAGCTTATAATTTATTTGGATAAATGAGGTTAGTGTAACTCAAATTTCGGTAAATTGACATTTTCTTTAAATTTTATATTAATTTTGCTCACGTGGTTGTTTGCTTTTAGTATTCTTTTGTTCATAAAGTAATTTTCAAATGTAATTTTTCTTTTCTCTCAAAAAAAAAATGTAATTTTTCTTTTTTATTAAAAGAAAAATTGAAAATTGTAAAAAAATAAAAAGAAGGAAAAAAAAAAACGAAAATTTCATGTGGCAAAGTTGATGTGTTCAAAAAGTGCCTTTTCAACCAGTTGTGTCTCCCAACTACTTAACAGAGCAAAAACAGAACACCAAACACTACCCGAGTAGCGTTTAGATAAAAACTAGATATTACTAAGAATTGCCGGCCTTTTTTTGCGATGAACCAAATTTGTTGCCCATCTACGATTATTATTTTATTTTTTCAACATTAATTTCAAATTGAATATGTCATCAACTACACCCAATTTCCTAATAGTTAGCTGTCTTTTTTTTTTTTTTTTGGCTAAATCCTAATAGTTAGCTTTGATTAATGCTAACTATAATTGAAACTGGATTAATATTTTTTCTGAGACTGGAAAATACTTTTATTATTTGAAGCAAAAGAATACAACTACACACATATTTGTGCTTGTCTTTTCATTTATCTTGATTATTTGTAATTTTACATTAATGAAACTGGTAGCTGCAGCAGAACGAAATAGCATAGAGATATACTGGGACCTGACAGTAACTCTAGAAATAGCCAACTATTTGCATCTTATATGAGAAGTGCATTTCAGAGCAGAAAAAAAAAACAAATTTAATTAGCTGAGACTCGATCGTAAACTTGTTTCACGAGCAATTATGTTCAAGACTATTGAATCAAGAGCGACCCACCATTTGTGTTCGAGTCAGCAATACATACAAATATAACTGTAGGCTAGAGTTCTATAATGAGTAGCGACATAGAGGGCAGGTAGAATTGTACTTTGGGTTTGAAAGCCATTTTGCTATGCAAGTTTGGTGGAAGAAATGGCCACAGGGTGTTTGTTTCCCAGTACTACCCTCGTCATCTTTAAACACACAATGAAAGCCTTCGAGACAAACTGCACAAGCTTCCTCATCAATTGCCATAATGGTTGGCATGCCCCTGACCTTGGCTTTCACATCATCAATTCTTGTAGTTTTTGACCTAAACATCTGAAATTCTAGTTGCACCAATCTGTCAAACATACTGTGTCTTGTCGCTGTTGACGCCGACCTTGTTCTTTGCATAGCTTCCTCCTGTTCTCTTGTCTCTGTTGACGCCGACCTTGTTCTTCGAATAGCTTCTTCCTGTTCTCGACAGTAAGAGTCTCGCATTTCCTGCATTTCACGATCAAAGAGCTCCTCGTCCTCCAATAATGTTCGCAAATGATCACGTTCCCAACACTCGGAGCACGACAGGTTCATAGTCACACACCGGTCGCAGCCTGGAAGGTCAGAGATCCAAGCAGGCTGCTGCTGCCAGTGACGACGACCACGGTTATTGTTTGTTTGTGTCAATTGTGGAAGCTCTGAAATCCTAGGCGACTCCTCACTGCGATGACCCCGGCCGTAATTGACACGCAGTAGTGGGAGTGGTGGAAGGTTTGAGAACCTAGGCTCATACTCCTCACTGCGACGACCTCTGCGGTTATTGTTTGTCATTGAAAGTCGTGATAGCTCTGACATCCTAGGCGACTCCCCACTACGGTTATTGTTGGTTATCGTCAGTCAAGATTTGTTGTTTAGTTGATTTCAATCGTCTTCATTTCTCTCTTGTGGGAGGTATTTATAGACAACATAACCAATCGAACCGGGAAACCCAATTAAATTAGGATTATTGGGAAACCTGTTCATACTAGGACTCTGCAAAACCTTATTAATAAGGGAATCAAACCAAAGCGCGGGAAAAACCTTCCTTTTATATGTCATCATTGTTAGATATTATTTTCCATTTCTTTTTTTTTTTTAATAAAATTAGATGCTTTTTTTCCATTTCAAAAAAATGCGATGCTATCACGGGTTTTCATAATTCTATCAATATTAGGTTAATGTCTTCGTGAACTAGAAATTGCTCAATGCAGCTCACATTCAAATATTCTTTCGTATATATGTGAAATAATGATAAATGTAATGACAAACGAGATTCATAAACTAAATGTGTTTCATATTATGTAGTCGGGACATGACAGCACCCATCATTCAGTTAATGACAAATGCAAGTTGCTAAATTGGGATGGCAACGGTGAAGTAGTGGCAAGATGTTCACTATAGTGTTTATTGAATATCATTGGAAGGCAATAAAACCTGATGCCGGACTTCGGTCACCAGTCCAGAGGTTGCTGGAGGTCCCCTAAGAGGTCACCAGATACTTTTATCAACCCCCAATAAAACACAATAAATTTTTATTGAGGGCAATAAAGTTTATTGAGGCAATAAAACTAAACGCTGGACTTCGATCTCCGGTCACCGGAATCAGGCAAAGTCTTCGATGACTTCTCTATCTCTCTAAGTGACAAAGAGAGAGAGGCAAAATTGTCCCAAAAATAAACAAAAAACAATAAAAATACTTAATTGGGTATTAGGGCAAAATATATATAACTTATTCGGTAAGTGGGAAATCTCATAAGTTGTTTGAGTAAGTGGGGCTACTGTGCTCAAATTTAGGTAAATAAACATTTTCCCTTTTTATTAAACGGGAAATCCCCCACAATTTTTAAGCATGAAAGCTTTCCTGAACAAATTAGGAAATATCTGAGAATCCCAAAAAATAAAAGTTTTTCTTTTTCATTGTTTTCTATATATCTTGAGTTTCTTTGTCAAACCAAGAAAAGTCACTCTCGAGAAAGCTAAATTGATTTCTAGGGGTGGGCATTTTGTACCGAAAATGCGGTTACCGACCCGAACAGCACCGAAAAAACGGTTCGGCAACCGCACCGAACTAAAACGGTGTCGTTTTATGATCACACCCCACCGAACCGTATAAAAGCGGTTCGGTTGCGGTTTCGGGTCATAAACCACCCGATTTAAACCGACCCACACCGAATTTATTTTAATTACATTTTATTTACTTCAAACCGAAACCGACCCGCATCGCACCGAAAAATGGTGTAACCGAAATAATCGGTTCATCCCTTTTGTAATGCGGTTGCGGTTTGATATATAGGTCAACCGAAAAAAACGGTTTGGTTGCGGTTTGGACCTCAAACCGAACCGAACCGCATCGCGCCCACCCCTACTGATTTCAATGCTTGAAATTATATCTTACAAGTTTGGAATTATGGATGATTTGGAGTATGCAAGGGTAATTATTAGTGTTAGGTTCCCAAAATTAGCAATCAAAATAAAAACCGGAGAGAAAATCTCATGTTTACATTCCTACAAATGAGGTTGAGGCATTTCGGATATGATGTCACATTTTCCAAATTCTCTTACACTGCAAATGCTCAGGTGCTAGTAACAAAGTAACAAGCTAAAAGTTTTCTAATCACATTGATTTTGCTTGCAAGTTTCATTAAACTCTCTCGTTTCTAATTCTATCACCTACATTCTAGGGTTTAATGGACCGTTCCATGGAATTGGAAGTTGAGGATCGTCTGAAGGAGCTCCCCATTACAGCTATGAGGTCAGTGTCGAAGAAGGCTGCCGCCAACAATTTGAAAAGCTTCAACAAGATACGAATGGGTCTGGAGGCGTCTTGGATGAGGGAGAAGACGGAGTTCATTGAAGAACACAACAAGGTTCTGAGCTTGCAGGCTGTATCTCTAAGTGACAAGAAGAGAGAGGGCAAAATAGTCTTAAAAAAATAAAAATAAAATAAACTTAATTTAGTACTTGGAGAAAAATGAGTAATCTTATGGGTAATTCATAATTGGGTAAGCTTATAATTTATTTGGATAAGTGAGGTTAGTGTAACTCAAATTTAGGTAAATTGACATTTTCTTTAAATTTTATATTAATTTTGCTCACGTGGTTATTCTTTTGTTCATAAAGTAATTTTCAAATGTAATTTTTCTTTTTTATTAAAAGAAAAATTGAAAATTGTACAAAAAAAAAAAAAAAAACGAAAATTCCATGTGGCAAAGTTGACGTGTTCAAAAAATGCCTTTTCAACCAGTTGTGTCTCCCAAGTACCGAACAGAGCAAAAACATAAACCGAACACCAAACCCGAGTATTTGTGTCTCCGCACAGAGCAAGAGCAAAGAGCAAAGAGCAAAAACCAAAACCGAGCCCTAATCCGGAGCAGCAGCAATGAGCAGCAACCGACTGAGAAAAGTGATTTCGGCGACGTTGCTCTACGGAGGCGCTTCGTCTCCTACTCCGTCGGAGCGCCGGGAGTAGCGCTCAACGAGTCTATGCCTTCATTTCAGTCCCTCTTGGCTTTTACGGTTAGTAGTTTCAGCTTCTCATGGTAAACTTCAACTTGTTTTTCACTAATTGCTTCCTGGTTTGCACTTTGCAGCCTCCATCGGACTCTTCTCGCGCAGAGCTGGATGAAATTGAAATTCCCGATTCACTTAATAACTATGAGGACATTGAAATGGTTAGTTTCACTCGACCTTATTGTTCCAACACATGTTTGAGCTCTGATTTTTGAGTTTTTGATGATCATGTTTTATGTATGTTTATAGGTTTTGGATATGAGTGATGAACTGCATCTCAATGTGACTGATTGTGTCCGTTTGATTCAGTCTGCACATCAAGAGGTATATTCCTTTGTCATGTATATAACTCCATAGCTGGATTAGATTTTCATATATATCCGAAATGTGCAACGTCATTTTCTGTATTTATGTCAGTGGGCTTCCATCGGAGGAGCTCCTCAAGACATTTTGAAGCATGCAATACGGCTGTGGTTTAAGGAGAGGAGGGAAATTCTGGAATATTTGTGTACTTTATTGAGGGTATATCACTCTCTTCTTGCTTCTGTGTGCCATACTAACCCATGTTTGTTATATACTATAGCACCTGCTTAATATTTGATTTTCTAATTTGGAACTATTGATATACCAAACTGCAGTGCTTGATCAAGTAGAACCTGAAATTCAATCCGACCTTGTCAAGTTTTTGGAAAACATTTTTAGTAATGGGCTGAGACAAAGGTTTCTATCTCTTCTCAAGGCAAGTTTACTGTACATATTTGAGTTTTGCATATCTGTTTTGGATGTTTCTTTTTTCCCCTTAATCATTGATTAAATGTTTCCTATGTGTCAGTTTGATATATTTATTATGGGTTTCCATTGTAGGAACTTAATCGAGAAGAGCCAGGTGACCTGGTTGGGCCTCATTCTGAACTCTGTGTTCTTGATTTTAGTGGAGTTCTTTTATGTTTCCTATGTATCAGTTTAAATCACTTGCTCTTTTATGTTTTTGTAAATAAATCACTTTTTTCTCTGCCGTTGATTAGATGCATCATGCAATGGGTGTAGTAGTAGTAGGGTGCTCAACTACTCATCATATCTTGTAGGGGTGGACTCGGTTAAGTTTGGTTCGATGTGAAATATCGTTTTTCAGTTTCAACACGTCTACTCCATTATCTTATTCTTTTTTGTTAGTTACAAAGAGGCTTTAAAATGCCCAAAAAGAAAACTCAGTAAGCCTGCCCTAAGCAGCAATCCAGAACTAGGCCCAATATCAATTCTCCTAACATGGCCTAGTCTCCCGCTTCTCAATGATTTTATATATATTCGGTACTTTGCAATTTTGTATTTTCTCTCGGCAAAGTTTGGTCTAGCCCCCCTTGCTATGTATCTTTTTTTCTTGATTATTAATAAATTCGGGTAAGAAAGCTGAGTTAGCTCTTACAAGTTACACCGCTTCCTTAAAAAATAAAAAAAAAGTTGATGAGTCCTTGTGATTGAAGTCAAAATGGAGTGTGGTACTCTTTCCAACCGAAATGTGGTGGGTTTAAAAATCATAACCAAGCCAAGAGTTTTCAGTTGGTAAACCCTTTTCTTTTTTTTTTAGAATTAAAACGAAATAAGATTTGGATGCTCAAGAACGGGATGAAATAGTGGAAGACAAGTCATAAGCAAGACTTGTCATATGCATCATAAGTATCCATGTTGTCATCCCCCAAATCATCATTACCAAACCTTGAAGTTTCAAACATGGATGAGTTTTTAGATGCATGATATGTAGCGCTCACATGAATTATACTCCTTGACCAAGACATAAGCAAGGTTCTTGACTCTCAATTTCCAATGAAGCTCTACGAGGATAAATTTGCTTGAAGTAAAATTCAATCAACTTAAGCTTATACCTAGGATCTAAAATGGTGGCAACGGGTAATTGTCCCAATCACACTCCAACACTTAACAAATTTTCTCCCATCTTCTTTGCCATTTCTTTAACAAATTAGAATTGTGGCAAAAATTTGATATTGCAATATATTTGTGAATAAGTCTATAAGTACCGTGATGCGAGTCAAGGAAGAGAAGAGATGAAAATGATCTCCATGTATGTCTTAAATGCCCTCGTGTTTGTAGATGATGAAAAGTATTTTTTTTATAGAAAGTTCAAAGCACTGGTTTTCCAAGAAATTTCATCGAGAATCTATCTCAACAGGTGTTTATTCAATCAACTTCCTATTTTATATGTAAAATTGTATCTGCTCTCAAGTTCTCTATAGTGGTACATTTTGCAAAGTACTTATACTTGCACCGCTTCCGCAGCTTATTGTTGGATATTGAATGTTTTAAAAAAAAGATTGAAGAAAAAGCTCTCAGAGATAAGGGTGTGTCAATGCTTGTGGTTACTACTCCAAAAGGATGTGGGAAAACTACCCTATATCAATATCAACAAATCAAAGATAAATTTCACCACAATATTATCTTTATCATTGTTTCACAAAAGGGAAATTTGCAGCTTATTGTTAAACAATGATATAAACAAAAAGGTTCTATAATTCTTGAATTTGAAAACGAAGTACAAGTAGTTCAGGGGTTGCAAATATTTTTCAAAGAAGAACGGCAGAAGCCTTTACTTTGGTTCTAGATGATGTTTGGTCTAGATCAGAATTTCTTCTTTCTAATGAGTAGTTGAGGATTTTCTTGTGAGACTCATTTTTCGATTACATTTCCGCAACTGAACCGTTAAATGTTTAGATATTTATGTGTACATCATTTATGCAATTTTTCAACCAAATTGAAAATCATTAAGACATTCGTAATCGTGATTTATCAATTATAAACATGAACGGTTCATACTTGACAGATTTGGTTCATCCATTTATTTGATCTAGTTTAGTACCTTAACGATCAGTAATTTGGAAGAAAATTTCAGAAGTGATCTACTAATGCATATATAAACATCTAACGTTTGATTTGCCGTAATGTAATCGAAAAGTGGTCTCCCAAACCTTTGATTAGAAAGTGTAAGATCATACCTATTGTACAGCAATAGATATGAACTAGCTATTATATATTGTATGCATCAGTTAATGTAATAAGCTATTTTGAATTCAAACATAAATACATTTGAAGTTAACCAATATATATAAACTTATTAAGTAATCGAATTAAGTTTATATATGAGAAAATCTGTTAAAGAATTTGAAATTCAAATGTATGGTTATCCAGACAAATCTATTAAGATAGGAAGTTATTTTGACAATTCCTTGATGGAAGGAGCCATGTTCAACAGCTTTATAAATAAAATGGAAATTGTATTTGATCCCTGCTAGAACATAAAGACACTCTCATTGAGTTTGTCCCATCAAGCAATAAAGAGAGATACGGTGTGTATCTAGGAGAAGATCAAATAGATAACGGCAGCAGATCACCAATGGATAATGGCAGCAATCCACCAAGTCAGTTTTATGATTTTATTTGATAACATTGATCTAACTTTTGAGATAGTATACTTGAGTTATAAGTTTATGTTTCATATTGAATCTAATAGAAAGTCCTCAATTAGTCCTCATTAGAAGGGCTCTCTATTTTTTTTTTTCTCTATATTATTAATGATTTTGTTGGTAGGTTTTCAAAAATATTTCTCATTACTATTTATCTACATCATATATTTCTCATTTACAATAAATAAATTAATATAATATTAAATGAACAATCCGAGAAAAAAGCGCGTTAGGGCGATCAAATCACCCGGAGAAACGAAAGAAAGAAGAGAAGCAAGACTTTCTACCTATGAAGGTGAGCATCTTGAGTTGAAACATGAGCTGGCTTTTACAGTTAAGAAATAGATTATGTCGGTGACCCAGACACAATGGGTGGAAACAAACATCCAATGGCAGTGAACAGTGTTCTGATCTAGCGATTCAATGAGTGAACTTGTTCTTAGGAATTGATGATCGTTTAATGATGGCTTCTAAGGATTGACCAAAAAAAAAAATGATGGCTTCTAAGGGATGGCCAGTCCTAGATGCTAAACCATATTTGTATCACTAGTAGTAGTAGTCCGTTTCTTTTCTTGGTAAGTAGCGGTAATAGTTCTCTAGTGGCAATCCAGAAGCAGCAAATTGCAAGTTCAACCTAAATAATTGAGGAATAGAATGAATTCTAAATTCAAACCAATAATAGTTGTTGCACATTACAGTACCTGGGATGATGGGGTATGCTACGTTAAGCGAGTCTAGAAACATATTTCAGTACGATGAAGATTAATTAAATAAAAATGAATCTACATTTACACATGAACTTGAGATTCAGCTATAATTTTCTCTAATACGGTATACATGTGCTACAAACTGAGACATTAAAAAATGTAAGTTTATCTTGCCACTAATTGCTTAGTTAATTTTGAGGGGCGTATAATTGCTCTGCCATAAGCTATAGGCAATGATAATAACTTCTTTGCTTTTCCTACATAAGCCCTCTTTGTGAAATTGTCATAACCATTTGCTTCAATGGCATCCAGAATCTGCCTATATAGCAACAAAGAAGCCCATACTGGCCATCTACTTGCTGAGTTGAGCTCTCCAACACCTTTTTCAGCCTCATCAAAGAACATCCTAGCTCGCTTTATTTGGCCCTTCATGAAACTTTGCCACTTGTCTGTCACTTTCCCGCGAAAGATATCGTCATCCGATAGTCCAGCCTGGGCAAGCTCATCTTGTGGGAGATAGACTCTTCCTCTCCTAGCACTAAAATGATCAAAATTCAAAAGGGTAAGATTTTACAGAGAATGCAGTTAAATCATTTTCGCAAAGATCAATGATTACAGAATTTTGTAGGGTAAATCTTCTCTGGCATGTTATGATGTGAAAGTGTTAATCTCAACGACTACGAATAAACAAAGCTCCATATTATGAATGCTTCAGATTGACAAGCTCGCACCATGACATGTGACATAAAGCAAGTTGCAATATGATGGGGCATAAAACATTATGCTGCAGAAGCGTTTAACCCAACAAGTTTAATGCACGGAAAAGTTCATGGAATGCTTAAAAGTCTTCAAGTGTTTATAAGACGAAGCTTACTCTTCTCCAACATCTCTAAGTATGTTAGTGAGCTGATTAGCAATTCCAAGGGCCAATGCAGCATTGTAAACAGTCTCTGTTGAAGCCTTTGATTCAGGGGAGATCCCCATTACTGGAACACTCATCAGTCCAACAGTTCCAGCAACATAGTAGCAGTAGAGGTAAAGTTCATCAAAGTTCTGGTATCTTGACTTTCTCAAGTCTAACCTCATTCCTTCTACCATGTCCTTGAAGGGCTGTCACCAAAGAGAAAAAATGTTGTATGGTGAATCATTCACTTCTAATACAGAAAAGAGAATTCAAACCCTGATGTTAGACATGTGGTAGTTAGTACCTGTATATCCACTGGGTACTTTGTGACAGTATCAGATAGAGCTGCATCATACATATCATATGGACGACCTTCAAAAAGGTCAGTCAGTCTTTTTTCCCATCTGTCAAGAGCTTTAGGTGTGATATATGAAGCATTAGGTCCATCCACTAGTTCATCAGTCCTTCTGCACCATACTGCATAAAAGAATCCATTACTTGTTAATTGAGAATGAATTGATCTCTGAGCTTTAGATTATGCACAAGTTGTCTAAAAGAAATGGTCAAACACCTGATGTTTAAAAGAAACAAGTCAATTAACCTCATAATGGGTGTCATTTGCAACTTCTAGACATCTAACATCATAATGAGGACCCTATGTTTTACAATTTTTAATTCAAAAAAAATACTGGATGGTTTCTTCAACAGGGGCTTTGAGGTCTCAATTGTTGTCTTGGTATTACAAGAGGCAAAGATGCTCAAGGACCTAATTGACTAGATATATAGGAGTTCTAAGCACAAACTCAATCCACAAAGATATGGCTAAAGTGTTATGAACCACAAGAATTACGAAAGGACTAGAATTGATGTTGAAGAAGAACTGCTATACGAACCATAAATTGCCCAAACCGCTCGTCTCCGCTCTGGTGTCATAAGTAATGTGCCTGAAAATCACAGAAAGAAGTTGATTTAAAAACAGTGCCTTGCCAATCAACGAATACCACCATCAAAGCTGAAAATTTCCTAACATCATATATTCCTGCCTTGATAGTTAGCAAACAATAACAAATCGAATATGATGAAAGCATTGCCTTTCTACGAAGTGGGACTAAAATAATCCAAATCCTCTCCAAAAGGCTAATTCTTGACTAATGAAAAAGAAACCAAGTATAGTGCTTGCTGCCCTTTTCTGCTTTTCATGATATTCAAAGTAAAATAGTATATCCAAGAATCTGACCAGACCCAATACAAAATAAAATATACAGAAAGTTAAACCAGAACCAGAGAAAGAAAGAGTTGGCGAAGCTGAGAGTCCACTCACCCAAGTAAAAAGTCTTGGCATACTCAGCACAAACCTCACCACACCTATCGTAAGCCTCATTCAGCAAATCCCAGTTGGTCATACCATCACTACGTTCAACCCCTTCACCAAAGTCCAAAGCTTTCTCTTTGGGCCTCCTCTGTTCTCTCACCAAAGCAGCTTGCTTGAGCACCACTTCATAGACCCTCTCTTCTGAAGACCTTGGTGGGTGAGCAACAGCTCCTGAATAGGCTAAAATCCCAGGTGAGAAACTCAGCCTGGAGCAGAACTTGGACCTCTTTGGGTTACCAATTCTGGGCATAAGACCAAGCAAAGAGGTGGCATTCTCTTTGGGACTCACCACCCAAAGAAGAACACCAGACATATCAGAGGAGTATTAGAATTGGTAGTTCTGAGTTGCTTTTGGAAATTTTGGCTTCTGGGTATTGGCTTTGTGGCTTTTTGGCTTCTGGGTTTCCAGTGTAAGGCTGTTGTGGGAGGTGTGAGGTTAGCCAGCTCTTATGGAGATTGGAGATTGGAGAATGCAGCAAAAATATAAGAGAAGGTTTTGGAAGAATGGGTTGGCAAATGGGTGACCAATAGTTTTTTCTGAGCTTCTAAAACAATAAAAAAAGCGCTCATCTACGTTGCTTCTAACCATACGTGGATGTTACTCGCTCTCTTACCAAGAGCAGCCATATTCAAAGAATTTGCACTGAGCTGATAAATATGTGGACAGCAGCTTGTGAGGCCTCTGTGTGTTTGTGTTGGAAATTTTTCAATAATGTCATCGTAGTGGAGGATTGGCAACCATTGACTAGGATGCTCTCAATTATCTCATCACCTCAATGGAAAGCTTGTTTGTTTCTACAGAAACAACCTTTTTTTTTTTTGGTCGGACAAAAAAACAACTTTAACTCATTCCACTGTAAATAATTCACCTTGTAAAGTTGTAAGTCAATGTTACTGACCTTTCAAGAAATGTAAAAAACTTTATACAGAGGAGTTGAGGAATATCAACTAGTTCTCCTTATATGCTGCACAGCTGCATGATTAATACACTACGCAAAATTACAAATTACAAATTACAAATTACAAATTTTATTTAACACCTCTTACATTTATTGTGTGAGATTGTTATCTTAAGTTTATGTTTAACATCTCTTAGTTGGTTAGTTTAGGGCTAGTTTGGGATTGCTGTGACTTTTAAAAAAAAAAACTGTTTCTGCTGCTGTGTTGTGAGAATAATCAGCTGTGAATTAAAACAGTTTCGTGTTTGGTAAATAATATTTTAAAAAGTACTGTCAGTACATAAAACAACTGCAGAGTGTGTTTTGATCCACAACAGCTTCTAAAAGCAACCTCTAGGCTGCTTTTAAAATCTGCTGCCAGTGACCTATAACTTTCAATTAAAGCTGATTTTTATTTATTTACCAAACACAATAAAATCTAAAATTTTGAACAGAAACTGATTTTTTTTAAAAGCGAAGCAATCCCAAACGAGGCCTTAGTAATCCTTGAATAAGTGTTCAAGTAATCTTCAATGTATCTTATTAGCTAGGGTTTGTGCTCCATTAGGCCGAAAATGCATGGCATAATTGATGTTGCCTTGGGAGCATAAGTTCTAGTAACTGTAATTTACTGACAGTGACTCAGTGAAGTCATAATAAATATATTAATTCATTCTCCTAGAAAAAAAAAAAAAAACATGTCTTAGATTAAAAAGGAAGATTTTGCAAAACCGCGTTTGTTATGGTCGTCGAGTTTCATTTGCATTTTCATAGTCTAGCATTGAGGAGGAAGTCATGCACTAAACTATTACGTTATTATTATTATTTTTTTTTAACAATTATTTGTTTTTCATATAGAAGAATATTATTACATTATTTTGGGATAGATCTCCAAATCTGAAGTTATAACGCATTTTGAAAGTAGCCGACTCAAAATAGTAAACTAATACGATAGCTTCCTGCCGAAATGGATAAAAATAGAAAGTTATCTAGAAATTACATATTTTTTTAGAAAAATCTACAAACCAAAAAGTGATGAAACACTTTAAATTTAAGAGTACCTTTAGCAGTTTAATAATTTTGAGTCAAATCTTAGCCAAAGTAGCTAAAAAGTTATTTTAGCTAGTCACTTTAGAAATACGTCTGCATCAATGCTCTCTATTAATTTATATTATTTTTTAAAATAAAAATTAAATAGTTTAAAATGTATTTATAAATTACATAAAATAACTTAAAAGAAATGTTTTAAATTATAGAGAACCTCATCTCGCTATCAATATTTAGGAGCGAGATAGCTATAAGTTTTAAGTTAGGAGCCACTACTTTAGCAGACTCTCTATTTTGGCTCCTTAACTATTTTGGAGAGCATGTTTAGCTTTTTATCTATTTTAGCAGCTGCACCAGACTCCTAAGTAACTCTCCATTATAACTTTTAGCTATCTCGCTCCTAAATACATTTAAACTATAGAATCTTTATTTAAAAAATAATATAAATTCAAAACTAGCTAAAATAAATAGCATTGGTGCAGACGTATTTCTAAAGTGGCTAGCTAAAATGACTTTTTAGCTACTTTGACTAAAATTTGACTCAAAAATGGCTAGTATTGCTAAAGACGCTCTTAAGAGTTTGGTGCAGCTGCTAAAATAGATAATAAAAAAAAAACTAAACATGCTCTCCAAAATAGCTAAGGAGCCAAAATAGAGAGTCTGCTAAAGTAGTGGCTCTCCATTATAACTTTTAGCTATCTCGCTCCTAAATATTGATAGCGAGATGAGGTTCTCTATAATTTAAAACATTTTTTTAAGTTATTTTATGTAATTTATAAATACATTTTAAACTATTTAATTTTTATTTTAAAAAATAATATAAATTAATAGAGAGCACTGATGCAGACGTATTTCTAAAGTGACTAGCTAAAATAACTTTTTAGCTACTTTGTCTAAGATTTGACTCAAAATTGTTAAACTGCTAAAAGTACTCTTAAATTTAAAGTGTTTCATCACTTTTTGGTTTGTAGATTTTTCTAAAAAAATATGTAATTTCTAGATAACTTTCTATTTTTATCCATTTCGGCGGGAAGCTATCATATTAATTTACTATTTTTAGTCGGCTACTTTCCAAATGCGTTATAACTTCAAATTTGGAGATCTATCCCAAAATAATGTTCTAACCAACTCAAAATAGTACGACAACACCGTTAGCTTCCCATCGAAATAGGACCAAATTTAAAATAAAGCTTGTGGAAGGAGGTATGCGTAATGATGAGGGTTAGAGAAACTTGTAGTGCTCCTTTGAAGCACCTTCCTCCACATTCATAAGCTGAGAAAGATGGTTGGTTTGGGTGAAATTTTGAGCAGTCTCCTTGATTGTAGGGCATGACCAATTAGGATGAATGAAATTTCTGGTAGAACTCATCAACTACCAGTTCACGAACAAAGTGTGTGTAATGTGAAGTGACGTATCAAAGCACCATTGTACTTGTGCTATAGTTGGTTCACTGTCTGTCTGGTCGACTATTGTCCCCAGTGGCAATTAAGTGCAGGTGTCAACCAATTATATGGCATTTTGGGTAATTGAAACTATCACGTACTGCCCCGTATATAGTAGCAACCTGGCAACCGGCATTCACTAATTGGTTCCTAATACCAAAGTGGAAAGCCTTAGTAGTGTGGTACACTGGTTGCCCCAGGAATAGCTAAGCAAATGTGATTTTGGACTAGCTAGCTAGTAGCTACACTTCTTCACCATTTAAGCAATTGATATTTTCATGTGAATTTTATACATGTTGATAGATTTCCTTTCACGGCATGCATATATGTTAATTAGAAGTTGTACACACAGGCACACATATGGCAAGACTTTTATTTGTAATTTCACCAATGTAAATGTATGGAGTCAAAAATGATTTGTTAAGGTAGTCATCTAGAGAGCTGGCATGAGTTTATCAATATACTTCTTACAAAGTCAATTTTGGCTACTTCAAAAAATGTTGGAAGAAATGTGTTTGCTGAGTTTAGGCTTCATTCTTCTTTGCCGCTTGAGAGGTCATCTTTGCATCGTATGCTAGGACAATAAGTGATATATGAAGAATTCATCTCCTAAGCATATTTGAGACAGTTTTCTCATGTCGAGCGGAAATGGAGGTTGAACTTGTATGTACTTCTATTGGAAAGAAAAGTAATAAAACATCGAATGATTATTCAATCAATGAGTTTTACCCAGCCACCCAGGGATACAAAAGAACGAAACTAAACAAGGTAAGTCTGAACTTTTATGATATCTTGAAAATTTTGAATTTCATAAATAATTTTGATAGACACCTTGTCATTTTTTATGAGAACTTTGGCTTTTATACATCCACCTTCTTCTTCTTCTTTCTTTTTGTTTAATGAAATCTTAACTATATAGCTAAAAAACTAAGCTTCTATCAACGTTTTTCTCTTGTTAGAATAATGTACGTAAAAATGCTATATTGATTATAACGCACCGCCATGAACTTGATGGCTGCTTGTAGATACATCAGGAAGAAGAAGATCCTTTGAATGATTCCATGTGCTTATTGTTGTAGTGATGATCGAGTATCTGTACATGTGGTGCTGCATGTAGAATAATTTTTAAATGTGATTATCGGTTTTAAATATGTTGCTCTCAGATCACATGCAGACCATGTGTTTGGCTTTTACTATCATATGGAGGGAATGGGGACCCTAATACGACCAACAAGGTTCCCTACACAATGTCACGTACATGCAGTGGCGGACGCACATAGGGACGAGTGGGGGTAGCTGCCCCCACTCAGCTTTTGACATTTGGCAACTGAGTATATATATATATATATATATATGTAAATGTCAGCTATGCAACTGAGGTATGATATATATAGATAATTGATATGCATGCATGGTGTTGTTTCACAGAGCACTATGCCACTATCGATCATTCATATATAATTGTATATATGTAAAGGCTGAAGCTTGCCATGCTTTTTGCCATTCCCAGACGACCCCATTTCCCATTTCATCATTTCTCATTCTTTTTGTTCTATCGAGAATCCCCAACAACCAAACTCAATTCTTCCAGACTTCCAGTCTTCGATAGTCCGACTTCGACTCTCTGCCGTTCTGCAATTCAATCTTGGATTGATGATGTTGAAGGTCAGTTCTTCATCTTCTAGTTTACTTCCCAAATCAATGACTCTGTTGATTAGATTAAATTACCTTTTTCTATTAAAATTGCAGCTGTAAAAGATTAAAGATGGAGAAATTCTTTAAACGAACATCAAACGAGTTATCATCACCCCTCATAGAGAGTGAAAGATCAAAACAGAGTTGTGTAGAAATTGATTTGGCTAAGCTTCCTTCCGATCCTGGAGAAAGAACTAAGATTTCAGATTATCATCCCAATCTTAGGGATAAAATTAGAAGAGAGTATCTGCTAAGAGGTCCTTGTCAGCCTAGTAATCATCAGTTCATCCAAACATAGTGCGGACTGCGGAGAAGGGAAACGAAGGTTTGTCTCTTATTGGTTTAATGACTTCCCTAATTGGTTAGAATATAGCATATCCAAAGATGCTGCATTTTGTTTGTGCTGCACTTGAAATTTTTTATTAAATTTGGTTTCTTTGATCGCACTCTTCTGCTTCCATATTTAGTACAAATATGTTCCAGCTTGCCCCCAGAGATATATATTCCTGCGTCCGCCACTGCGTACATGTGTCTTGTTCATAAGAGCAAGTTCACCCGTAGTCAAGAAATGTCAAGGTCGAAAAGTCAAGAATTCGACCAGTCAAGGAACTGTTCACTGCCACTGGACATGGGTTTCCACCCGTTTTTTTCCTTGACCAGTCAAGAATGTTCATGTATCACTGTTCATTGACTTTTTCACTGTTCATTGAAAATTTTTAGAAATTTTCAGGATGCTCGAGGAAATTTTCATCAAGTGAAATCCTCAATCTAAGAGTTTGATAATAAAGTATACGACACGACGAGTTCGTGGGAATTTTTGGGGAATTTTTCGGACACCCGAAGTGTTTATAATGAATTTTCGAAGTTTGGAAATTATGAAAATGCATTTAAATAAAAAGAAAATTTATGCGGTGCGATCGTGGCCTTCCACATTTTACCACTGCTTCATCCTAGCCATTGAAATAGAGTGAACTCAGGGTTATAAATTCCCTTGATCAGATCAAGGATCAAGATCACGCCTGGGCTTCGAGGTCTCCCAACTCAAAATCGAGAGTCAGCAACCCGATTCCCTAACCCGACCGGCGCTCCACCGTCAGGCCGCCTCCGGCCGGAGCACGAGCACCATCTTCTTCGCCTTGTCGTCACCGTTACGCCCGTGGTCTTTGATCGTCCATGCACGACGAGTGAGGAGAATCGATGGTGAGAAACTTGGAACTTTTCCGGCGAGTTTTTGCAGACTCCGGCCACCGATTTGCTTATATGTGGTATGAAACTTCATCTTCTCATCATGTTGTACATGCCTATGTGATTTGTTTTCGAATTCGATTGGGTTCTGATGATTTTCACTTTTGGGTGACTTCGGCTCCGTCGCAATTCCTCGACACTGGCGACTTTTCCGGCATTTCTGGTCTGGGTTTCGGCCTCGCTTGTAGCTCCATGCGAGATATTGTGCCGAGCTGGCAGCCACGATACCTTTGGGCCGAGCTGGTAGCCGGCCAAGCTTGGGCAAGAAAAAAGTCACGAGCTTGCCTTTTTTCTTGGCCTCGGTCATGAAAAGGCAAACCTTGGCTGGTCAAGCTTGGGCCGGTGGAAGCAAAATTTTCCTTCTGCCCGGTCACCACGTCATCAATCCTTGCTGATGCCCGGTCAAAACGAAATCGGTGGACTTGCTCTAACAGAATATGACCCGTTGCATAAAGTGTCGGCCATCTTGATCCCCATTCTTTAATATTGTTATCATAATATTCAAATCAAGAAATTCTAGCATGCAATTTCTCATCCCATTTCCAACTTGTTCCCTTTTGATCTTTGATCGAGGATGTCCCATTCTAGCTTGTAGGTTTCAAACAAATGAAACTCGAGACTTATAATTTATTAGGGTTTTGGAGCTAAGGTAATGCTTTTTGTTGATTTTAAAGCTGGGAAATGTGTCTTATTTGTGTTTCACGTTTTGATATTGAAACTCCAGTTTAGCTTTGAAAATGAAGATTTTGAGATTGCCTCATTCAACTTTCTATTCTTAATTTTATATATATTTTCCATATATGTATATATTAACTTCACTTAACCACGTGGTGTGGTGTGCTGGTTGAGCGGCCTAGTCTGAAACCCCCAGGTCTAGCGTTCAATTCCCAGCTCCATCCCGTGGCCAGCAGATTTGAGGGACCTGGGTTCGTTAACACCTAAGGTTCGTGCGTCTGCGGTGCAGTGATTAGTCTGGCAAAGCTGGAATACACCGCATGGGTGTATGAGTTTGGTTACTACTGACGTCCTGACATCCAAAAAAAAAAAACTTCACTTTATTTGGAATTCAGGAAGTTTTTGCATAAGACTTCGAAAAAGTACTTTTAATTTTTATTTTATTTTTTATTTATTTAATTTCAAAAAAGTACTTATCACGCGCAATCTTTGATTCTTTTATACTCATCATATATCATTAAAGATCTCATCTTCACTTTAGTTGGAATTCAATAACTTTTGCATAAGAAATACATGTTTCCCTTCTTTAGCCAAGAACTCATGCTAATTTATATTAGTATCAATGAATCAATAAAAGATCTTAGCCGCACGAGCTTGAGAGAGGCAAAACCCCAGCTTGCAAAACTCTAACTTTCTTCGAACAAGGATGATGATGGAGGCAATAGATGAAATGACAGTGCGCTTGGCTGCATTTATGGGACTGGCAGATGCCCGAAAGCCAGTGGACCTCCGACCACTGAAAGGAGAAGGCTTGTGCCGGTCCCAAACATACTTGGTAAGGAAGCTCTTGACTGCTCGAGCTTTCAAGAAACGGTCTTTCACGAGAATGTTCCGGAGAGCCTGAAGACTTAATAGCTGCTATACTATTCAGGAACATGATGATCAGTTTCTATTTACGCTGTCGGATCCAATAGATCGCAATCGGATCCTTCGAGGAGGACCGTGGGGTTTTGATCCTGCCCCGGTGGTGTTAGCACCTTATGATGGGGTCGGGTCTATCAAAGATGTTCCGCTCTCTACTTTAGCTTTCTAGATCAAAGTGAGCAGTCTCTCACCAACCTTTCAAACTGATAAATGCCTCCGGCGAGTGGGAAGTGCTCTGAGACGATATGTTCAGAAAGATACAGTTGGGTTTGATGCAGGACGGATTCGGATCGGGGTTGAGATGGACCTAATGCAACCTGTAATCTTTCGCTGGAGTTTTATGGTGGATGATGGAGTTGATGTCGACCTGGACTTCTTCTTCAAGAACCTCTATAGCCGGTGTAGGGACTGTGGCCTTCTTACTCATGTTGAGCTGCCATGCTCTGGACCACCACTGCCGAAAGTCCTAAGAATTGAGACAACTCCTACGCGGCGGAACTTGGAGTGTGTATTGAGTAGGGTGGATGTAACACCAATTGCAAGTCCATCCTTGGTGTTTGGGGCACAAGTGGTTGCCACAGGGGCGCATGGTTTGGAGAGGTTTCTGCCTACTACGAAACCTAGGCCGAGGAGGGAGATACATCTCCTATCGGTGCCTGTGACAGAGGATGGGTCAGGCAGCCAGGATGTTGGCACGGAGTTACCAACAGAGGAGATCGAGAATGGAGATGAGCATAGGGTTAATGGCTCTGATCTGGTTATACTTAATGAGGCTGGTGGACCAATAGAACAAGCACCGGTGGCTATAGCAATATATCATTCCTAGCTATGGAATGCGCAGAAGGAGAATAGAGGATGTTAGGGTGTAGGCAAAGAAGCTGCGCCACAATTTAGTTGTGGGTAGGACAAACTTGGACGATATATCTGTGGGTTTGTTTCCTAGATGTACCAGTACAGGAGGCTTCAAAGAAACGGGGTCGGCCAAAGGGTGCTGCAAAAAACAAGCCTAAGGAAATTAAAGTTATTCAAACATCGCCCGTGAAAAGGTCACCGGCGAAGCAAGTCAAAGCTCCAAGGCAAGTGGAAAAATTAATTAATGAGTTGCTGGAATTCACTATCTCTGATGCTGCAGATAGCTCAAACCCCTCAAAGGGTAAGGAGCTCATAATTGCTTAGTGTTGTTATTTTTCTTTAGAATAAATGTCTATGCAAGTGAAGGTGTCTCTATGAGCCTTTTGTAGAAGTGTTTGGCTTTATCGTACTACAATTGCGTACTCGGCGTATGAAGTTAGGTAGTTCAAATTGCCTACAAGGCGATGTATTTTTGCTGGCATAGACTACTTTGAGCTATGATTGTTGAAACAGAGTATCGTTATTGTACTATTCTAATCTATGAAACAGAGGCATACAACGACTAGTATGTACTCTTTATCTACAAAAATAATTGTTGATACCCAAAAAATCACACTTCATGGCCATTTGTTATCTAAGGTCCAATACAAAAATATGAAACGAGTAATGCTCGAAAACACAAATTATAGGCTTTAAGCTAGATAGAATTCTTGATCTCGTATTTAACTTTTGATTTCTTCTTACCAAGCATAATACCATTCTCGTGGACCCAAGCCACAATCATGCTTTCAGGGCTTGCAAGATTGGGTGTGGTGTGGAAGGTTACGGAAATACATGAGGCCCATTATCGATTTTGGTTGTTGGAGATTTTAGACTTGTGGACCAAAATCCAGGCCCGACAATCTAAATCCTTACATGGCCATACAAAGATGAGAGAATCCAAATCCATAAGCTTAAACACAATTAATTGCCCTAACCATAAAACTAATAGCTTTTCTAGCCGCACAAATAATAGTACTTACTTCTACCCCGCAGTAACTCATCTTCTTCTATGCCAAATACAAAGTCTCAATCACATTTCCTCTTTTATTTCTTCTTAGTTCTTATATGATCTTCCAAAATTAGGGTGCAGCTCTCCCTATGGAATACAACCACATAACAACTCTTCCCTATAAATCTGCTACTCAAATCCCATAATTCAAGCAAACTAGGACAACAGACACCACCTCTAAGCCATGTGGTTATTGCCTTATTCTGTAGATTTGACTTTAATATTGTGATTCTCTTTCAAGTCCAATAGTTTCATCCCATGAACCTGTATCTTGGCCTCACCTCCTCCAGCCTATAAATTAAAGCTTCTAGTTGCTGCAAAGGGACATTAAACAACCTCCAAGCAATAGATTGACCTCAGATCCTCTAAACAATACGTCTTTCAAGCAAGCCTCAAGCAACAAGCCAAGCATTCCAACCTCTAATTCAAAACCATTTTCAAGCTCTAAATGACCTTAAACCCGTCAACCACCATGAAAATCTATTCTTTCCTCATAGCGATAGATTATATGGCAGCGAACCTTTAGCCATAACAAGCTCTCACCTTATGCAACTCTTGTAGTTCTAGCTCCCATGCCACATGCCTTCTTGCAAGCCTTTTCATGTAATTTTGTTCATCTATCAAACCTATATAGAGTTTCTGCCTACACATCACCAGAAGCATGCCACTGCAGTAGGCCAACATTACTACGAGGGAGCTTAAAGGAAGACTCTTCAAAGCCTCTTGAAGCTTTGGACCCAGTTCCTGAACTCAGAATAGGTAAATAGAGGAGATCAACCCAATCAAGCAATCTTAGCAACCTCTATACATATACACCCCAACAATAACTTTTGCATAAGACTTCGAAAAAGTACTTATTAGGCCCAAACTTTTATACTGATAATATATCATCAAAGATCTCATCGTAATAGTTGATATATAAATGAAAAGAGAAAAGCTCCATGTGAACAAGACTTGCTTAAGCATATAGTTAGTTGATCTTGATAGACAAAGAAACATGAATAGGAGTGTGTCTCGTACAGAGGCGGAGCCAGGATTTCAGGGTTGGGAGGGCCGAAATATAAAGCATAAGATTAATTTATCATACCTATTTAGAGAAGTAGAAATAAAATACTAGTTGTGGGTTGTGATAAAATTAAAGAAATACTATCCTAGATAATATTTCTAATTGAGTTTTATCGTTAGTCTACTATGAGTTCCTAGCCATTCATTCTAGTCTTCTTCCTCTAGATGTTGATCTTATTTATGGATCTATTTCACAGTTTATGGTTTTAATTATTTATGGTTTATTATGTGGTTAATCTCATTTATGGTCAATTATGTGGTTAATCTATTGGAAAGCAAAGGACCCTTTTTGTGTACCGGGAGAGCAAAGCCAGAAAGAAGAGTATAAATTTTGATACAATTTTAGTTGGGAAAATTTCACAAACAATACACCAAGTAAAGGCCACTAATAATTCTTATACATAAAGTTCTAAACCAAACATTTCGGTACACGAAATCTGAAACTCAACCCACTATCAGTACACGACGTCAATTTTTGACAACAAAATGTCCATTATGCCCTCAGTTCTTTTTTTTTTTAATAATTTTTTTTTCTGTTATTTTTTTTTCCTTCGTTTTGATCTCTTTCTTCTTCCTTCTTCCTGCTCCACAAAACCCACCTCTGTTTTCATGTGAGAAGAAGCCCGAGCTCACCCACCTCTGTTAACTTCTCAGCCACCAAAATAAGATTACACAGGTGCACACACACTCTGAAAAAAGAACAAGATGTGAGAAAATTTTAAGATCAAGAGAAAGAGCAACGAACCAATTCTCTTTTCCTCTCCTCTAACTTGTCTAGTATAGCTTTCTTTGATGATTCCATGTCATCTCCAGTTTCAACTGATGTTTTGGAGTTGCCAACAGCTTCATCTGATCCGCGAGATCGACTGGTATCCAATGCTGTTTGTGCATTTTCCAGCTCATCTCTCAAATTCTTTTCAGTGTCCTCCAATTCCTGATAACAATATTCATCAATTTCAACAAATTGGCTTAAAACTTAACTACAACGCATATCCTCAACATTATAAGACAGATTTCTTTTCAAGTCTAAACTTCTAAATTACAAATTACAATCACTAGAAGAAGGCACACCAATCAGATACACAGTTCCAAGCATCATGGGAACTTTTCACATGACTAAATATTGGCTGAGTTACAAATATAAGCTGTAGGCCTTTACTTGGTGTACTGTTTGCGAATTTTTCCCATTTTAGTTACCAAAATAGTTTGAGGGGGCCATATAAGCACAAATAAATAAGAAATACTTCCTGCTTATGTTAATCATACAATATATAACATATAATTGCATAGACTGGGGGGTGCCAAGGCCACCTCAGGCTCTGGTGTAGCTCCGCCACTGGTCTCGTACGAGGAGAAGTATATTAACATTTCTAAGGGAAAATGATCATTTACCCAATTTTGGGGTTAATTAACCACACTTACCCAAACACTCTAAGAGATTGCCCACTTACCCAAACCTCTAAGAGATCATTTCCCTAATACCCAATTAAGTTTTTTTTAATTCTTTTTAATTTATTTTTGGGACATTTTTGCCGTCTCCTTCTTTGTCACTTAGAGAGAGAAGTGATCGGAGACCTTGCCGGACTCCGGTGACCAGTGGCCGGCCGCGGACTCCGGTGACTGGAATCCCGAATCCGGCTACCGGACCGGTGACCAGATTCCGGCGTCTGATTTTATTACCCCCCAATAATACCCAGTAATCATATTATTGCCCCCCAATAAACATATTATTGCTCCTCAATAACAAATTTATTGGGGATCAATAATTAGTGAAAAATGAAGATGTTTTGAATTTTGAAAGCTTTCGGAGGTTTATCCAAATAAATAATCTTCTTATTGCCCCCAATAATCTTATTATTGCCCCAATAAACATTTTATTGCCCCTCAGTAATCTTATTATTTCCTTCCAATAATCTTATTATTGCCAACCAAATCATACATTACTGGCAAAATTTCCTTCCATTCTCAGAGTTCACAGTTTACCACAAAAAATAAAATTTGACCACCCAGAAAATGTTGTGGGTAGCAAAAAAAAAAAAAAGAAGCTAGAAATTGATTTGGGCACCCAGAAAAGCTCTGGGCACCCAATCACCATCTTCGCCACTCTCTTGCATCAGAAACACTTCCTCCCAAGTACGACAACACCTGCAAGGAGATCTTCAAGGGCTGGAATTGCATTTCCAGCAACAAATCCAACGGTCGCGAACTCGTCAAGTGGAGGTGGAAGCCTTAGCACTGTGATCTGGCGAATCTCCGACACTAACGGCGTCGACATCAAGTCAATGCCGGCCCTAAAGGCGAGGGGACTGGGGTTGTGCAGTCGGAGGCGGCTCGGGGGTGCCATGGTCGTGGCGGCGCGGTCGGGCTCTGCTTGGATGAACCCGATTTGGGTTGGTTTTCTTGGATCCGATCTGGAGAAGGCGTTGTTTGGCTAGGGTGGTGATCCATGGCGCGACGGTGGCGAAAGGATGATGAAGGCGGTCTAGCGAAACCGGCGAGGCGATGCAGCCGGCCGGAGGTGGAGAGAGAGAGAGAGAAACTGGAGGTGGAAATCGGGGGGAGAGAGAGAGTCTGAGAGGAGAGGGATGAGTTTCAATTTAATTAATAGGGGCAAAAATGTCAATAGATGTTAGATTTGGTAAATGAGGTTAAAAAACTCTTAGTGGAGTAAGTGGACAATTTTTAAGCTGAAATTGGATAAGTGGTCACAGCCCCAATTTCTAAATCAACACATGATGTTCAATGACAGTGTTGGAAGGCGATGAAGCAAGGAGAGACAACGCCAACCTCTCTGGTCACATAATATAAACCTAGCTGCTAGAACCATATTATGTCAATGAAAAATGCAGGAGAATTGATTTTATTTACAAATTAAATAAGAGATTGGTAAAAACTCGTGACTTAATTAGTTAATTAGTGAGTAATTTTTTTTCTTTGTATAGAAGAGACTCATGACTTGGTGAGTATAGTTAGTAGATGGGGCTGTCAATTCCGACACAACTCAATAATACGACTCGAAACCCGCAAGAAATAAAGCGGGTTGAACCAGCACGATTAAAAAGCGGGTCGGCCATGGGCAACCCGCCATGACCCATTTAATAAACGGGTTGGCCGCGGATCAACTTGCCAACACGAAGTGAACCCATATAACCCGATTATGCTATACTTCTTCTTGAAGTTTTGGACGTTGGGAGTATTTGATCCTATGATTGGACAATTTGAAATATTTTACTTCATCATTAATTGATTTAATTATTTATGAATTATATATAATTATTTATATTCTTCGTCTTGTGGATTTTTTAGTGAATTTAATCAATTTTATGCATTTTTTTTAATTTATGGGTCATATTGTTAATCCTTAAATGAGTCATTTGATCTAACACGACACGACCTATTTATTAAATGGATTAAGCGGGTTGGAAACGAGTAACTCGTTTAATAAATAAGTTGGGTTTGAATTTAAATTTTCGACACGATTATTTTTTGAAAAGGGGTTTGGTCTACACGATTATTAAATGGGCTGAGTTTAGATTTGTCTCTTGTGACACGACAAATACCTTAACCCGACACGAACTCAACCCGATACGACATATTGACAGCCCTATTAGTAGCATCTACAGTTGACACTTGCAGTACACAATAAAAATTATATATATTTTTTTTTGTTTTCACTTGCAGTACGTACAACATTCAATTAAGTAACAGAAGCAACAGAGAGTATATACTTGATTTTTTTTGATAAGAAGAGAGTATACTTGATTGCCAAAGCAGTTTATATTATAAATAAGTCTCGACAATGAATAATAATGAGGGATAAAATGACTGATAGTCATAGCTAGATGTCAATTATCGAAGGTTGGTGTGTGTCGAAGGTAGCCATAAATCTCTTCCCAGACTTTTCATACACTTTTTGGGGTTCCTTTTTGCTGCCGTGGACAGCGCCCAGAAAGGACCACCTCCACCTGCTTGTTACTACACCCACCACATGTCCCATTCTTGTGTTCTTGGTAAAAGACAACCCTACACCCACTTGGCTTCAAATCTTTCGCTCTACTTCGAAGAAGAAACAGGAAAATATAAGGGTTTGGAATCCAGCTAGTGTTCTTGCTTGGAATAGAATTCAAGTGTGTGGAGAGGAAAATGAAAGAGAGCGCGCTGTGAATCTAGGTGTCGCTATCACCTGGAAATGACTGATCCCCTTAATATTCTTCTTCTTGTGGACTCCATATGCCTTCTGTAATGTACGTACAGTAGTCTCTCATAGTATATATCCTTCATCCTTGCTTGCTTCTGTATGTAATGGTATTTGGAGCTCATGGATATCTAGTGGCTTCTCCCAAAAATAGTACATACATAAGATAGTTGTGTACATGTTATAAGGTATATGGTATTGATCGAATTTGGAACACTCAATCCACATGATATTCGCATGGCCGTAGTATCGTGTGGTGCCAACCTATTACATTTTATCTCGGGTTCTCATGTCTAGCACATATTCGTTTTGAAATATTATACCCATTATGTTGATTATATGCATTCATATACTTATTATAGATATTAGAAGAAATCAAAATGATATGACGATAAAATGATGTTCAACTATGGTAAAATAATGGAACACAACAAAACATGTTCATCAGACCTAGTCTAATAGAGCATATACAATTTCATAATGTGTCGATCAAATTGAAGCTAAATATTGCAATTTAATTTGCAGTAAATTAATGCGAGGGATTATCAATTTCGATCAAAACCGAAGATGATTTTGTTGTTTCAGAAACATTTTTTAGTTGTGCAAAACACATCAAACTTAAATTTGAGAGTGTTTAACATGCTTAAAGAAAAAACTGTATAGTCTATTATCATTGGGAAGAGGCTTGCGCCATTAATACCTTTATGAGCATGGTAAAGGAGTCAGCCAATTAAAAGTCATATGTATGAGCTATGTATGTGAAATAACGAGTTTTGGAATAATAGAATGGTATCTCAAAGAAACTGTGATTCTCTCCTACTATGTTACACTGTCTAATCTCTTGCTTACGTACATTGAGTTCCACATCGATCTATTGACAGTAACAAAATCAGTTAGCAAAAGCCAACACCTCCACTAATTATCAATGGATTAATCAGTTACTCTATGGTCCTAAATTTTCATAGGCCTGGAGCAAAAATTTATGATAGGAAAATAAAAATAAAAACAAAGAAAGAGAAGATAGATAGGAAAATTTTGCCAAAAAAAAAAAATGTCATGAATCTAAAAAAGGAATAAAAATGATATAAATGAACAAAAACAAAAATAAAAACAAAGAGAGAATAGATAGGAAATTAAATTGTGCCAAAAACAAAGAAAATATGTACAGTAAAGTTGTTTTGGAGGTCATTATAATGAGAAATCTACTTTGAATATTAAACGGATGTTAATGGTGTTAGAAATAAAAAAAAAAGGATAGTAGCATTGGTGCAGGGGGTGTCATAACTCATAAGTGACTGTAAGGGAAATTGGATTTCAGGATTTGCCGGTGTGGGAAATGGTTTAGTTTTGGAGGGTCTTCTTATTGGGGCTGAAGCTTTGCTAAATCAGTAAATCACGTATATACTGTGGTCCTGTGCTTATTGAAAGTGATTCAGCTATTCTTCTAAGAGAAAAATTCAGGTACCGTCCCAAAACTATGCTGCCAAGGCCAATTTGATACCCGAACTCTCAAAAGTATCAATGTGATACCCAAAGACCTAAATTGGTATCAACGTGATACTTCCGTCAAAATTTTCTAACGGCGCCGTCTGTTTGCTGACGTGGCAAGAACGTGGGTCCCCAAAAAAGTGAAATGACAAATTTAACCTTTTTTTTTTTTAGAGAAATTCATCTATCGTCCCCAAACTATTTTGTCAAGGCCAATTTGATACCCGAACTCTTAAAAGTATCAATGTGATACCCAAAGACCTAAATTGGTATCAACGTGATTCCTTCTTCTTCTTCTGGGATCTTCTTTTTCTTCTTCTTCTTCTTCTTCTTCTTAGGGTTTCGGGGCGCCAAGCAGCTTGGGGCTAAAGCTTCCAATCGAACCCGATACCGGTCGAAGAACCTGCTGGTGCTGAGATGATCAACGACCGGTCCGCGTAAATTGGGGTCGTCGAGCTGTTGAGCGAGACGAGGCGTTCAGCCGGAAGGTACCGTGAGAGAGTGACCGTCGAGGCGGAGTATGTACGGTCTCCAAATAGAAGGCGGTCCAGTTCTAGGGAAGCCATTTTAGCTATTCTTCTTCTTCTTCTCTCTCCTCCTCTCTCTCTCTCTCTCCTCTCCTTCTCCTCCGCCCAAACCATCACTAACGCCGCCGAGATGGATTTGTAGCAGGAATTGGAGAGGATCTCGGCGGCGTTAGTGATGGTTTGGGCGGAGGAGAAGGAGAGGAGAGAGAGAGGAGGAGTGAGAAGAAGAAGAAGAATACCTAAAATGGCATCCCTAGAACTGGACCGCCTTCCATTCGGAGACCTTACATACTTCGCCTTGACGGCCACTCTCTCACGGTACCTTCCGAGTTCCGGCTGAACGCCTCGTCTCGCTTAACAACTCGGCGGCCCCAATTTACGCCGACGGGTCGTTGATCATCTCAGCACCAGCAGGTTCTTCGACCGGTATCAGGTTCGATTGGAAGCTTCAGCCTCAAGCTGCTTGGCGCCGCGAAACCCTAAGAAGAAGAAGAAGAAGGAAGAAAAAGAAATGAAAAGAAAAGGAAAAAAATGAATTAACAAAAAAAAAAAGGTAAATTGGTCATTTCACTTTTTTTGGGACCTACGTGCTTGCCACGTCAGCAAACATACGGCGCTGTCAGAAATTTTGGACGGAGGTATCACGTTGATACCAATTTAGGTATTTGGGTATCACATTGATACTTTTGAGAGTTTGGGCATCAAATTGGTCTTGGCAAAATAGTTTGGGGACGATAGATGGATTTTTCTAAAAAAAAAAAAAGAAGGGTAAATTGGTCATTTCACTTTTTTTTGGACCCACGTGCTTGCCACATCAGCAAACAGACGACGCCGTCTGAAAATTTTGACGGAAGTATCACGTTGATACCAATTTAGGTCTTTGGGTATCACATTGATACTTTTGAGAGTTCGGGTATCAAATTGGCCTTGACAAAATAGTTTGGGGACGGTAGCTGAATTTTTCTCTTCTTCTAATGCAGATGTTCACTAAAGACCGGGATACTTTGCGCCCTTTACAAATTATATATGGTCAATAGATGCAAGTTTGTTCCGAATAAGTTTCGTACCGGCCGGTACAGCTACACATGTGTAAGAGAGAGCAATGTGATCGCGGGAAGTACTTTTTCCAAGATTTAGAGAGGTAACTGTTGCTACATAAGTTTTTTGTTTCTGTTTTTGTTTTTGTTTTTTTTAGCCCAAAAGAAAAATTTGTGGACCTGCAATACAAACATTGAGATTGAAATTAAGGTCATATTAATTGTGGACGTGCCATACAAACCCTGAGATTGAAATTAAGGTAATTAACATGATACTGACGATCAATCACAAATTGCATATGATACCACCATATATATATAGAAAAATTTTAAGAACGATACATGACATATAGGTCTCCCCAATATCAAGGTTTGATTTGGACACCCAAATTTGGTTTTCTTCTCTTCCTCCTTCTTCCTTCTCCCTTCTTCTTCCTTCTTCTTCTTCTGCAATTTTTTGTTTTGGTTTTTTTTGTTAATCCATGAAGAGACGGATTTGCCCTTACAAATTTGACCAAAATCACACTGACTAATAGGGCCGTAATGACATACACTGATTTTGGGTCAGGATTGTAACTTCATGTACCGAAGTTAATTTTTTAAAACCAAATATACCGAACTTCGGAACGGCATAGTATATGTATTCTTAAAATTTTTCATATATATATAGACACACACATACACACTTGTGCCCCTCAATGGCTCAATTATACTTGTTTTCTGGTAATAACATGATCGATCAAATTCAATAAATTTTCATTTTATTTTCACATGAGATATCGGAAGTAATTAAGAGTACATAATAAAAGAATGAAGATGACAATTAATACGTCAATAAACAATAATCTAACTATGTTACATAGTTTTAGAACATTGCATAAAAGTAGCTATGGTATGCGTAAAAAGTCATTAAAAAACACAAAAATTAATTATTTATAATATACTGAGCTTATAAAATTGAAGACAATTGGGGAGGTCTTAGGTTTTTTCTCTGAAACTTTGGGTTTTCTCGATGTTGGTTGCGTGGTCTCGTCCGACGGCGTCCCGGCTCTGGCGTGGGCCTCTGGTCTCGCCGGTGCATGGTGGCTGTTGGCGGACGGGTATTTGGTGTCTTCGAGGTGGTGGAGGCGGAAGCATTGCAGGCGACTTTCCTCTGCCTTGATTGAGGTCGGCGGCTTAGCTAAGGGTGATTCCAGTCTAGTCAAAGGTGAGATGCGGCTGTGACTGGGTCGAGTTGTGCAGACCTTTGTCCGGAACAGGAGCGTCTGGCGCTGGGTGGGAAGGCGGAGTTGGTTTGCGTCACTGTTGGGTATGGTTTGCTGTGTTAGGGGTCGACGGGAGCGGCGGAGCAGGTGGGTTCTCAGAGGTGGTTTTTTCAGGCCGCTTTGTTCTATTGGCGGGGAGGATGGTTGCGATGGCTGGGTTTTGACGTTTGGGGCTCACCACAGATCAGATCTGCAGCGGGGTGGAGCGACAAAGCCAACATCAATCCAGCGACGGCGGCCGTTATGTACGTATGGTCCGGTGACTGTAGCTTGGCGGCGAATTGTGGGTTGAAATGTTTTCCTTTCGGTTTTTGTTAGGGTTTTGTTTTTTCAGTTAGGGTTAATAAGTCCCTACTCCTTTGAGTTAGGGTTGTGTTCCTACTCTTTTGAGCTAGGATTAGGTCTAGGTGCTATGCCATGTCAATGGTGTCATTCCCGAGGACGATTTGGTTCAAATTTGGTTTACTGTGGTGGTCGATCTGCTGACAAGCGATCCTTTACACGTGGCCTGGTACTTTTTAGACACGGTGTTGAAGAGGACGCAGTCATTTGGCTGTCGACTACGAGGTACTACTGGGACATTCGGGATCATCGGTTCAAAGTAGCCTTGGTATGAACTTTTGAATTTCATATGATAGGAGTTTCAACCGTTCAATCATTGTATAAATTTTACTATCCTAATAAAAAAAAAATTTATGTTTTACTTTTCATACATTGAGGTCTAAAATTTTGCGCTAAATCTTTAATTTAATCACTTAATTTTTCATACATTGTAATTTTGTTTGAAGTCCAACGGAAATGAAGCATATATGGTATGGTATCGAGTATCGATTCCACATGCATTCCATGTAGTCTCAGCTGCTCATGAGTTCCAATCACTTATATTTGGTGATCTTTGCTCATCTAGCTACATTCCTCTGTTGCAACCATAGTACGTCCTGCATTTTAACGTTCAATTTTCTTTATTAGCTAGCCCAATGATAGTAAAACACCATACAATTCATATAAACATAAATGGTAGAATTTTTGACGTATAGCCAAAGGTTCAAAAAGCCTTTGTTGAGCAGGCTTAAGTTAAACATGTGCAACAACTCTCAAAAATTGAATCGTAGATATCACATTGCTTTAAAACATAGTTTTGGTAAGAACAATTGAATCCCTTTTATTAAAAAGTTAGGGTTTTGATCGTATTAAAAAAAAAAAAAATTAACATATTAAAACAAAAGCTTACATAGTTACATGTCGATTCATGATATTAAAGCAGTGTGATTTCGCATCTTCTTGATGAAATATGTGAAAACATATTTTTGGACGGAAAAATCAAATTTGTAAAAGAAATGCTATAAATAAAAATGAAATCCATTGTATTAAAACCAAAAGGGAAATGGAGTTACTACAGAATGATACATGAACGTTACGTGTCCAAAAAAACAATTAAAACCCCCTAATTACAAACTTTCATATTTAAGCTCGCGTACAATGTACCCTTTTCCCACTAATCCCAAACTTTCGACTTAAATACCAAACCACCACACGTGTCTTCTCCACAGAGCGAGTACCAATGAAACGACACTCGCAGCAAGTACTCATAACGGCAGAACCACTGGGCGTATTTGTTTCCCTCGTTTTATTTGTTCAAAATTCAAAAAAGGACCCAACAACTCTCCATCGCTCTCTTTCTCTCTCCTCACTCTCTTTCTCTCTCTCTCTCTCTCTCTCTCACCTAAAAAAGAGGAAAAAATCAAGAAGCTAGGGTTTCGATTTCCCTCTCGCCTCTTCAATTCTTGGAGATCGATGTTATGCTTCAATCGTGAATTAGGGTTTGTGTGCAGATCGGTGTTGAGGTTTCTTGACAGATCGGTTGCCGGAGCTATGGGTTGCTTCTTCGGTTGCTTCAGAGTCAGGGACGATCGCCATCTCCGCTCTCGGCCTCACCTCGTTTCTCATCCCTCGCGCTCGGTAGGGTTTTCCGTTTGGTTTCAAATTTTCAAGAACTGATTTTTTTCCCCCTTTTTGGCGTTTCTTTGGATTCTAGCTCGATTTCGGTTCTTGTTGTTGATCCTCTGTTTGATTTTGAGAAGATGAGAGAGAAAGGGAATCGATTTTGAGTGATTGTGTTGTGATTTGTCTTGAATTAGGTAAAGAATTGAGATTTAGGTGTTTCTGTGGTTTTAATTTTGACTTGGTAGCTGAGATTATATTATGTGAAATGGAGACGGAAGCGTTTTTTAGCTGCTAATTAGTTGATTATGAGATACGACACAGATTTAATATCGTTTGCGGTTTTGATTAGGGAGCTGTGGTGTCTCAGAATCGTTTGTCATCTCTATTTTTAGCTGAAGGTATGTTAGTTTGCTCATACATGTACTATTTTCTTCAATCTGAATTTACAAATGTCATTGCTGATTCTTTTTTTTTCTTCACTGGTTTGTGTATAACTTCTGCAGAGAGAGGAGATTCTCCAGCCAGAGATCAGGAAAGTCCTAGTTATGGGACTCCACAAATTGACAAGGAGCTCAAGAACGAGGTATGAGGCACTCAAACTCACTCGCACACTGACAGGAGATATAAATGTTCACATGGAAATCACATAGTTCGAGTTCTGTTGGGATATAAGGGCCAGTTTTGGCAATCCATTTTCTAGCTTTTGTTTTAAAAGCAATCACTTTTGGCAAAAAGAAATAAGGCATCCATATTGCAGTGTAGTACACTGCAAGAAAGAATTTCTTTTCCACTAGCATGGTAAATCAAGCAACCATCATCAGTTTAGAAAATGTTGCTTCTATAAGTTGAATTTGTGGCAGTTGGTGGAGTAGAGCTTTGACTCCAGTTCTGTGTATCAGATTAGTCTCATCATTTCTAGTCACAATTGTTTTGGTTAAGACTATATGTTAACCTTTGGAATTACTCATACTGTTGAAAAATACTTGTTTTAACTAAAGCACATGATTCTGCAGGCCAAATTTCTTAAGGCCTGTGGTACTATAGTTGAGACCCCAGTTGAAATTCGGAAAGCTTCAAAGTTAATTGGCTCACCCCATCATGATAGAGATTCAGAGCCCTCAAAATTCAACTCATGGCTTCCCAACACATCCATTAAAAAGCTTCAGCAGGAGAATCAACCAGAGCAGCCTCCTACACCTGTTAAACTTTTTGAAGAGTGGGGAAAGGGGTCAGAGCATACACCTATCAGGTTATCCTCTAATTGTTTAAAATGCTTGGAAATTTATAAATTATCTAACTATCGGAGGCATGGAAGGTCTTTTCCTAAACATAATTTCCAAACTCATTGTTGTCAGCTATGAAATGTTTGTGGTTATCTCATCTTTCTGTTTCCATAAAGAAAAATTGGTTCCATTTTGAAACCTGTCTGCAGTAAATAATTGCGTCATTATGTTATCAATCTAATGGTTTGGATTTTAGGGAACCATGTAGTATTAGTATAAATGCTTTGATTTCAGTACTTGAATTCTTATATCTTAGGTTCCCTTTTTATAAAGCAACATAGTTTCTGACATTTGTCAAATTTATTTCTTTTTGTTAGTTATGAGACAAACCAACAGGGTACTGGAAGAAGCTCTCTCAGCTCTACTGAAGGTAGTGGTCTAGGTACTGATTCATCTGTAAAGATTCATTCTAATCGGGCTGAGAACACTGTAACTCCAACTTCACCTTTGCACTCAGCCACAGATGTCCAGTGCAGGGGCAAGTCTGTTCGCTTTGAATGTGATTTTGATACAGCATCCTCAAAAGGTACTTCATCCGGTAACTGTAGCAGGAGTGCAAAAATAGCTGAAACTCCAGGAAAACAGGGCACATCAAAGTATTTAGATTATCCAACCCCACTGACTCTTTCTGACGAGATGCAGACACCTGGAACAGTTTTCCCATCAAGCCAGAGAACTTTTCCTAATGGAAAGTCTCGAATCAGGTCCCAGTATGTGTATTCAGTTCCAAACCCTGAGGGCATCTCTCGGTGGAATGTGCTGACAGAGGAAGATTCTAACTCACATGGGTTTTCAGGTGAGCCTAGTGAGTCTCTCAAACAATCCGGAAATGCAACCCCCATATCAGAAGAGGGGCAAAAAGAAATTTCATCTGGAAAAGACTTACAGGCGGAATCAAGTATGTCCTCCTGGCAGAAACCAGTGACATCTACTCAAGATGACAACAATCTGAAGTTGGGAGACGCTTCTGGCAGAAATCGTTATTTTGGCAGAACTCCTGGGGACAGGCCTATAATTGGGTTGGTTGCTACTCACTGGAATGAAGATGACCTTACTCGTATCTCCCCCAAGTGGTGGGACGGGAAGGGAATCCCAAATTCAACCAATAAATACAAAGAGGTCTGTCTCACTGCTTTGTATGTACTTCTGCAGCCTTCATTCTCTAAAGTGTCATATCTGAAGTCCTTTCTATTTTCAGGATCAGAAAGTGAGTTGGCATGCGACACCGTTTGAGGAGAGGTTGGAGAAGGCATTGTCTGAAGAAAGTTTCATTTCTCAGAGGTATTACTCCTTCCTTGTCTAATGTCTTCTGCAATTATCTTCTCTTAGGTTGAAACTTGCAAGCAATGTGAAGTTGTTTACTTACTAGGCTGTTAGAGTTGCACTAAACCTATTCCAATTAGTTACATTTGTTTGTCAGGTGGCTTTTTGGGTTTTGGGTTGAGTCATGACCAAGACTCATTTTTGTGTCTTTCCTTTTGATTTTCTTTCATGGCTTTTTGGTTGATAAGGTGCAAACTTATGTTTTGATGAAATATTTATATTTTACTTCATGACTCTTGTTTACATCCCATACACATTATGTTTTGATGAAAATTTATATTTTACTCTACGCTTGAAAAGGTGCAACAGTAAGTACAACCAAGTCAAATCTGTACCTGAAAATATGTCAATGGCCTAAAATGGGCTATCGTGGTCATCTGTACCTCCCTTGTCTGTTAGCATTGTAGGTATTCTTTACTTTTCTTTTAGGGGTATCAAAACATTCCTCTTTTGTTTTTCTGAGAGGTGAATAATCCTACTTGTGCATTCTTCATCTGAGAGGTGAATAATCTCCTTTAGTTTTTCTGCTCTTCAGTTTTCACATGTTTTGCATTGCTGTTAAAGAAGCACTGATTTGCCTTGAAGCAAATCTAACTATGTACACTTTTTGGTTTGCAGAAAAAACATAGGGGGAATGCCCATTGCGTTCGATGAGAACGAAGAAAGTGATACTGCTCTTTCTCAGTTGCAATCTTCATCCCAGCCAAAGTCAGTGGTTTCATTCTGATGAGTGATGGTGGTTTTATCCCCTTTTGTTGTTGTTTTACATGCGAAATGATGTTCATGGAGTTGAGTTCTTTCAAACTTAAGTTTGAAGTTTGCATAACAATTCGGGATATGGTGAATTGGTGACTGGTTTGCGTTACACCATTGAACAGTTGAGGCTGATTCTGGAAGTTCTATTTTGGTGTCAAATATATGCTGGCAGTACGCTGCTGCCTAGAATGTACAGAATCAATGAAATTCGTATCTCAGTTCCCTTGCCTATTAACTTATGCCTCAACTTTTGCTTCTATGTTCATGGGATGATCTTTGTATTTGGGGTAATCTAAAGTGTTATATCGTCAAGTTTTTAGATTGGATCATACAAATTATGGATATATCAGGTCAAATATTTCACTGAAGAAAATCATACCTTAATTGTTAGGTTATTTGATAGATTAGGGGTCAAGCTGTTTCACTTGGAGAGTTTGTGGATACACATTTATCTAAATCACTAGGCATCTCTCCCACACCCAAAGATGTCAGATGTTTTTCTAACCTGGTGGGAACAATTTCCAAACATTTCTTAAAAAAAAAAAAAGGTTGCATTTGCCAAAACTGTGGATATATAGCGCACAGTCAAAATTATATGTTCTTATTTTCTTACCAAGATGTTCCTACCTCTGAGCCATAATTTTTAAGCAATTTTAGAACTGACGGGACTCAAAAATCTCGACCCGATTCATTTTTACAATTTTCCAAAATCGGAAAATTGAGAAAATTAGTTAAAAGAATTGGATCGAGATTCTTGCGAGGTATTAGTTAGAGAAGCTCTTAAAAAAACATTTTGCACCAATAGTGAGAGACAATAACACAAAAAAAATTCACCAATGGTGACATGTTTTGACATGCCACAAGTGCTACAGGGATACCTCTAAAGTGCCGAACCATATCAAGACCCTTATTTCTTGAAATTTTTCCATGCCACAATCTTATAATTGATAAAACTTCGAAAACTGTTTGGAGTGACGGAACTCAAAAACATCGAACATTTTTCTTTTTAATTTCCTAACAAATGTTTTTTTTTTCAGTTCGGCCCAAACCGCAAGCCCTACATCATTTAAATAGAAACACCAGTAGTCGGCGTTAGACTGAAGGGCGCGAGATGGAGCGGCTGTGTGGAGGAGGAGAAGAGAAGAAGAAGAAGAAGAGGAGTTGAAACTGATACTAGAAGCTGCAATAAAATCAAATCAGCATGTGGACACGAAACTCATCTGAGGGGACCGTGATTTTCCCTTTTTTCATCTTATAGTTTTCAATCTGAATATACCGTTTGATTCCATTGCTGCTCGTATCAGATTGACTCTCTCTGAATCTTCTCTCTCTCTGTCTCCTTCCCACTCTGCCCACCTCAAAACCCTGGGAACCTACTGATGAAGCGGTTTCGCCCCTGAAGGTTCCATCTTTCATTCTCACTCTTTCGCCCACTTTCTGGGTTTTGCTGGGTTCCAAGTTTTCTTGTTGGGTTTTTAGTTTCTTGAATAAATGTTATATTTTCTTTTTTGAAACTGTGATTGGGTCAAAATAGTCGCTGATTACGTATCTACTTGTTTTTTTTGTTTTTTTTTCTTAACTTAGAGTTTTCCTGAATAAGCCATTACCTTCCTTTAGGCTTTAGATGTAAACTATTATAGTGACTTGCAGAAGAGGCCAATAGAAGGAGGAGGTCAGTTTTGGTGATCAAAAGCCCCAATGAACTTGTTCTTATCTTTAATTTTAGTTTAAGTCGTGTAGTCTTAATAAAGGTTTAATATGTAAATCACAAGATGGTGGATGATTACTTTTGTCTAGTGAGGTGAGAATAACACAGCACAAAGATTATGCTACTCTGTCCAACTAATTAGAAACTGTTTAAAATTGGCAAATTTATTATGTATTTTGCACTGGACTTGAGTGCATATGTATAATTTACTTTACTTTTCGTTCAGTGCATATGTATTCTAATTCCTTTCAGCTTTTTGGCCTCTATTTATTATGCAATATATACTAGATACAGGACCTCAATTTTGTCTTTTCTTATTAGGGTTGATTCCAAATTGGATTTTAACACATCATGAGGCCGCCTTGACCATCCTATCTACTACTTTTACAATTTCTCTACTGCCTCTTGTTATTAAAATATATATCCTATCTTCAACTAGGGGGAATGCATACTGTGAGAGATAGAGAAAGGGGGAGTCTATAAAGTTAGGGAGTAGAAACCAACTGCGGAACAGACTCTTCTAAAATCCTTGGTTTCTCATTCATAAGTTAGAACAATAACAATGGTGGTAAAGGTGTATGGCCCCTCCTATGCTTCTCCTAAACGTGTGTTAGTGTGCCTCGTTGAGAAGGAGGTTGAGTTTGAAACCATCCCCATTGATCTCTTCAAGCGAGAACATAAAGATCCTGAATTCCTCAAATTACAAGTAATCTCTTTGGAAATCATATCTATCATCTAATCTTGAATCTGTTTGTTTACTTGTTTGTTGATCTTTTGCATTGTCTTCTCTTGATATGTAGCCCTTTGGAGCAGTTCCTGTTATTCAAGATGGGGATTATACTTTATATGGTATCTACTTTTAATTTTCAAACGAGCTTTCATATACTGCTCTGCTTTCTTTTTGTTGTTTAACTATAATGCTATGTATGCTTAATATACTTATTTGAATATGTGGTTTAGATTGAGTGACACCATTTATTTCCATTTTGTCATTAACTTTCTGGATGCCTCCTGAATTTGCAAAAGTTTGGTCATTATCTACAACAGGAAATATTTTTCCAAACAAAAAAGAAGAACAGAAAAAAAGAAAAAGAAAAAAAAAGCAAGGTATATAAGATATGACTTATTTTCATTGTAAGATTTTTACCATATGATATCAAAGGTCAGACTGGAACTATACATTCTTTTGGTTCAACCATACATAGCATTCCACTTCACTGGTTATACTTCATCTTTTTATTTGAATTATGTGGAGCATCAAATAAGCATTGGAATGTTTTTGGAGCAAGAGAGCTGTACGAATTCTGTTCGATGATAAATTAGTTCACTGCCTTCTTGTGTGTACCAATCCTAATTTATTCGTGAATAAAGTTGTTCGGATTTGATTTTGCAGAATCACGTGCAATCATAAGATACTATGCAGAAAAGTACAAGTCGCAAGGGACTGATTTGCTGGGAAAGACAATCGAGGAAAGAGGTCTTGTGGAACAGTGGCTAGAGGTTGAAGCACAAAACTATCACCCATCAATTGATAACTTGGTCATTCACATCTTGTTTGCCTCGGCCCTGGGTGGAACTTCAGACCCAAAGATCATTCAAGAGAGTGAGGAAAAGCTAGGCAAGGTGTTGGATGTGTATGAGGAGAGGCTGTCGAAGAGCAAGTACTTGGCTGGTGATTTTTTCAGCCTTGCTGATCTTAGCCACCTTCCATTTACCCAGTACTTGGTGGGTGCTGTAGGGAAAGATTATATGATAAAGAGCAGAAAGCATGTCTCTGCTTGGTGGGATGATATTAGCAACAGGCCATCGTGGAAGAAGGTCCTCGAGTTCGGTGCCCCATTTTAAGGTGTCAATACCCCTTTCACGGTAACTTGTCACTTATCCAGCAAGTGAAAGATTATTGTGAGAAGAGTTTGCATGCACTCACTGTGTGCTTTCAGAAAAATAAATGCACATTAGTACTTATGGGAATAATGTGCTTTTTCCTTCGTAATTTCTTAGCACATAAGCTCTACTCGATTTTGCCTTATCCTGACAATTTCTGATGGAGCAAATACTGAAATCTGTTTCGAGTGGATTGAATAGGATTGTACTTTTAAGTATTGCTTGGTTCAGTAAAAGTTTACTCACCGAGTTAAATTATCTCACTCAACCATCTCACTTCAAAGTAATTGAACTGACATATTTGTATGTTCATGGAACTCAATCAGTTTCCAGACCTTTTTTATACCACAGTATTATTACAATGCTGAACCAATCATATAGTACCAAAAAGCAATTAGCTAGCCATAGGAAGTAGCCTCGTTTCCATGTTTGTTCCCAGTGATCTTGTGGCCTATTTTGGCAAGACAATTAGCATTGAAGTTCACTTCTAGCTGTGTTTAGAACTTTGAAGATAGGGTTGCTTAGGAGAGGCATCTTCCTCAATTTAGTCTCCAATATGGGCTTAAGCTGCTAATTAATAATAAGCTTTCTGGGAAAACTGCTACTTGGATTTGATTCCATGATAATATGATTCCCACCAATGTTAGAAGGCATTTCTAATGTCTTCTCAAACAAAAAAAAAAAAAAAGGCATTTCTAATGAGAGGTATTACCATGTCAGTACTAGAAGAAAAGCCAAACTAAGGTGATCAATCAGCTAGGTAGGTACAAGATTGATAATTAATGGAGAAAGAGAGAGACAAATGTCAGACCTAATTATTTTTCATTTTGGCATTTTTAGCAGATAAGGAGTTGTAGCATCGTCGAATCGGACAGTGTAGAAAGGAACACGGACTATCCATGGAAGGGGCGAAGCGGACAGTGTAGAATCGTCGGCTTTTTTTATTTGACTAATCGATATGATGCCAAACGGAATCTGCGGATAGTTAGATAGTTACTTGGCTCAACAAGCTTGCACTTTCAGTGAAGCAGATAAGCTCTTGTTGAGGTTCACATCGGCACGAAAGAACCGAAAATGGAAACTCTTACTGGAGAAGCCTTGAATATAACGCCTATCCAGGTAACTTAATTACATGATTTATCGTGTTTCTAATTTTCAAGCATAAATTTTCATATTTGGTGTTCCATTATCCACAAACGCAAGGAATTATCACGTGTTTGAACAAAAGATGTACGTGACTGTAAGAATGGAATTCTAAACTCTACCTAGATGACCTCATTATGGTTCAGTTTATTCAAATTTCATCACTCTAATATTTGACACTTGATGAATTGATTGAGCTTTTGGTAGTGTCACACCTGCCTAATGATCGTGACTGTAAGAATGGAATTCTAAACTCGACCTAGATGAGTTCATTCAAATTTCACCACTCTAATATTTTGACACTTGATGAATTGATTAAGCTTTTGGTAGTGTCAGTGTGTCACACCTACCTAATGATCGATTAGACAGCAATTGATCATCAGAACTTGACTATTTGCACCAGATATATACTGTTCCCATGCATGCTTGCATAAGTTATGTTAATCAAGTCAGAACATGAGTGCTAGTTGTTTAAATTTTTGAGAACATAAGAACTATATCCTCTGTCAAAGAAATGACTAAGAAAAAGAGAATCTGATGTGAAAAAGGCAAACAGTAAAGCAATACCATAATAGAAATTTGAACATTTGAGAAGCCAACTAATCTTGCTTTTACTCCATAACTGCCAAAGTCAGTCTTGGCCTCCTTACCAAATTATCATCATTTTGTTACGTACTCATTCTCACAGAAACTTGTTTCTTAATCGACTATTCTTTTCACTTGAAATGTATAAATTTACAAAGCTAATTGACATGTGCATGAGCGCGGACCAAAAGACTACATGCATTCTCTATGTCGAGAAACATACTTTCATCTCTTTTTGTTATAAGACTTCACTTTTCTGCCCACTGCCCAACTATCAAAACATTGAAATCCACCTAGCCTTCTTAAATTTATTCTTTGCTGCACTTAAAGCCTCATCACTTTGTGTTAAACATTATGTTTGTTGGCTTCCTTAAAGAGTGTTTTGGAATTCATGTGACGTCTCGAAATGAGGGGAGTGTTTGCACTGTCTACACTGTGGATCGAAAGTGGATTATAGGGTATGCTTTGGAGAAGAGAAGTTGCATCATGGTAAAGTGACGAGTGCTTAACTTGTAACACAAAACGAATTCTAGAGAGTAACGTGAAATGTTATATGAGGGGCCGGCAAATGAAATTAGTTGATGCAGTTATTTTTGAAGTACGCCTCCGAGTTCACACTGCTTGTCAATGATACTATTCACATCTTCCAACTACTTGGACAGAGGACACAAACAACCTTTTTCAAATCCTTTTATATCATATTTCATTGTAAAAGGTCTAAGAGGGAGCTATAACTAGCATGTGTATATACACACACACACACACACAAATTCTTAGGTCAACACTGTCGGTTGAGGATCCAAATTTGAAATAACCACTTGATTAGGCGACTATTTGAGGGCCACATTCAAACCGTACGGCTGTAGTCTGCAGAAAAACGCAAACTCTACGTACTGTTTCAGGAGGACTGAGGAGAGTGAAGTATACAAGTAATACAACTATATGTATAGATCGTGGTCGGACTTATGAAGCTCAAGAAAATCAAATAATTACGATAATAAAGTCTCGTTTGATTGCTCAGTTATTTGGCGATAAAGAACTAATATTGTCTGATGTCGAACGCTGAAGCTGGTAATTTGTAAGATAATATATACTAATAATGCATATGCAGATAATTAACTAATTTGGAATCCCAGATCGACATATAAGAATGAATGTGGTCAAAGATTTGATGAGCTCGATCTACATTATGAATTTGGGGATTCAAAAGTCGTCGCATGCATGGTACATTTGTACGTCTATCAGATTGAGTTTCAGTTTGAAGGTCAGAGTGATATTATTGAAAATTAAGGTGCTCGATCAGATAGTCAGATGTGTGTGTCATGTGTTTGAAATGGAAGGCTTTAAGGCTAGGTGAGCTTTCCCACAGCCCAGATGATTATAATGTGGTTTCGATCCAGATACATCAATTTCAGAACGTATACTATTCTGTCTCGTTTGAATACTGAGAAAAACGGTTTTCAGACAAAGAAAAAATAAGAACCCTACCTTTAAGTGTCAGCTGGAAAAATTGTAGCAGATATTTAAGAAAAATGAAAATATAACTCGATCGAAGATAAAGAGGGATAACTGAGAAAATCTTGTTTGATCATCATCTATTTGGCATTTTGTCACAAAGGATGACACGTTTAGCATGATATATACACACGAAATCAGACACATTGGGCCATATTGAATATGAAACATACAAATCCGGATTTTAAATTTTTATTACATAGATATTTTTGTTAAAGTCAATGTACAGCAACACATGTTTTTGGTTTGTCTTGTAATCGGCAGATTTATGTGCGTGATTTGCATTATAGTACGAGTCGCATATAAGAACTAATTATGAAATTATCATAATTTAATGTAGATAAACAATAATTTGATGTTTGCAGAATAAGTAATTAAAATAGGAGTGAAAATCTAATCCCCTACATAATTTGATCAACAAAAACGAGACTGAGTTATCAATAGACATGGAGAAGTCCAGGACTTCATACTTGGCTGCTGATTATGCTAGCCAAAAAGGATATGAATTAGGACGTAGAGATACAATTAATTGAGTTTTGTTTATGGAAGAGACTCTGTGTACTAAACTAGTATATGTAGTTTAGGTCTCTACTTAATTAGAATCTTCCCCCATAGAGGAATTGCATTAAGTTGTAAGCAGAGGCTTGAACGAATGATTTCTTTGGGTTAGGATTCATGATCAAGCTCAATCTAGCTTATTTGATTCTTATTTTTAATCCTTAATTTGTTATTTTTTTTATTCTTATATTTATGTTTAAATGATTCCGTTTACACCATTTCCCTTTCTTCTTTAACAAGTATGATCATAGTTGAATTTAGATTTCCATTTTCACACAGTTTGGTAATTCTCCATGAATTAAACATGATAGTCATCATGATACAATGAACTGTACAATACCATGCTCTTATAAAAAAACAAAAGTGTGTGAGCGAAAGGACGTGTGTTTCAAAATCAAAATTTGTGTTGGTCGTGTAAGATTTACAAGCAATGGACTAATATATCAAGGGCAATAATATGGTGTATTAATATTTCTGACTTTGTGTTTTGTTCGTTTTTGTTCAGTTGCTCTCTTATGTTAGTTGCTTTGTTGAAAATAAGTCTCTGCCGTGTTTTGGTAGGGCGAGGTGGGTGTGCCTTGTATGCTCTAGGTAGGTGGCAAGTTTTTTACTTTGTCAAATGGTCGCAACCTTCTAGTGGTGGTAATGTGTCTGCTCTGGGTAGGCGGCGAGTTCCTTGCTTGGTCAAATGGTCGCTGCCTCCTAGTGGCAGGGTGAAACTGAGTGTCACTGGATGTATTTTCCAGTGGCAACATGATGGGAAAGCTATGTGTATGGAAATTATACTATTCTGTAATTGTGGTGCAGATCGAGTTATCTTTCCGTTGTGTCACCGCTATGTCAAAGCAAATAGAGTCGCCTGTAGAGCGAGGTGGGTGTGCCTTGTATGCTCTAGGTAGGTGGCAAGTTTTTTACTTTGTCAAATGGTCGCAACCTCCTAGTGGTGGTAATGTGTCTGCTCTGGGTAGGCGGCGAGTTCCTTGCTTGGTCAAATGGTCGCTGCCTCCTAGTGGCAGGGTGAAACTGAGTGTCACTGGATGTATTTTCCAGTGGCAACATGATGGGAAAGCTATGTGTATGGAAATTATACTATTCTGTAATTGTGGTGCAGATCGAGTTATCTTTCCGTTGTGTCACCGCTATGTCAAAGCAAATAGAGTCGCCTGTAGAGCGCTCTTTGCTAGTTGGTGCCTAGTTGAGTACAGTTGTTTAGTAGAGACTCATGATAGTATTTCAAGATGTTCTCTAGAGGCTTATTGTAATCAGGAGTTTTGGCTCAATGTCCCTCCCTTGTATTCAACAGTTTCATTAATCAAGGCTTGAGGGCTGCCGCACGTCCCTTTATTAAAAAATAATAATAATATTTCTGAGGTAAATATTACGTTAAGAGCATTTTTAGCAATGGTAGCCATTTTTAGCTAAAAAGTTATTTTAGCTAGCCAATTTTAAAATACGTGTGCATAAGTTCTCTCTTTTTAGCTAGTTCTGAATTTATTTATATTTGAATAAAAAAATAGTTTACATGTATTTATAAATTATAAATAATAACTTAAAATGAGTGTTTTAAATTAACACAAAAATAGAAAACCTCATCTCGCTCGCTCTCTATATTTAGAATGGAGATAGCTAAAAGTTAAAATAAAGAGCAGTTTAGAAGTTTGTTGTAGCTACTAAATTTGATAAAAAACTAAATATATTCTCCAAAATAACTAAGAAGTCAAGATAGAGGGTCTACTAAGAGCATCTCCAACAGTAATACTTATATTCATAGCTAAAAATAGCTAAAAGTGAAATATAACTAGTTAGCTATTGAGTTATGCTCCAGCAGAATACCTAAATTCCAAGTTAAATTTAGGTTTTAGTTAAATTTTCTCTTATCCTAGCTAAATATAGCTAGAAAATTTAGCTTTTGCTAAATTTAACTTTTGTTTAGCTATTCTGCTGGAGTAGAATTTTAGCCTAAAATTAGCTAAATATTAAATTTATTTTGAAATAAGTAGTCTGTTGGAGATGTCCTAAAGATGCTATAAGTACTTAAGTTGTATAGACTCTATTAAGGAGCATAAGTTGCAAATTACCTAATTAGGTTTGTCTGGGAAAAGAACCTTCTTTACAGACCTGACTCTTTGCATTAAACTCGATAGGACTTGGACTTTTTATTCATGGTCTCTGTTTAAATATCAATTAAATTGTTGACGTTTGTATAGTTGACTTGGAAATGTGAAAGTATTAGGGTTTGGCTATTTGAAAGTACTATTGGATTCTACTGCAACCGTCTCTAATATGTCGTCTGTGTCTCTATCTGTCAAATTAAATGGGTATAAATTCTTCTACAAATTTCTATGGTGTGCGGACCACATTCATTAAGTAACTTGATTCATGAGGAAGGTAAATGTGGAATTCCAACAGGTTCTAGTAACAAGACAATTTCCATGCTGGTGTAAAGTGGTACGTACTATGAGGAGGAAAATTGTGAAAGGAAAATGTTTAACAAAGTGGCCGGTCGATCGATAGATATAGCTCATGTAGTACTTTTCTTAAGACTGAAAGTTATTTAATTAATTAGTGAGAATTAATTTGGGAGATGCATATGTACCTATAAGTATCTCGATTACTGAGAAAGGTAAATGTGAAAACTAGGACAATTCCTATCCAAGGTTCCAGAAAGAAGACCATTAATTTCCATGCTGGTAGAAAGTATATGTAGTATTAGTTAATCCTAGAACTATATATATATATATAGGATTTTTCTCAGGTAAGGATGTCCTTACCTAAGGTTTAGGTACGGATTTGGTGTTTTCACCCACTTTTCGATCACATTTTCACATCTTAACCGTTCATTTTTTAGGTCTTAATATATAGATCACCTCTGCAAAATTTCAGCCAAATTGATGATCGTTAAGGCGTCCAAAACTGCAATTTACACGAACGGACCGAATCTGTCGAACTGGAACCGTTCGTATTTATAATGGTAAATTGCAGTTTTTGATGCCTTAACGATCACCAAATTGGCTGAAAATTCCTATTCAGAGTGAGGCCTCACTCTGAAATTAACGTGTGAGGTTGGAATTTAGGGTCACTTTTCGGTCGCATATCCACATCTCGACCGTTCAGTTTTTAGGTACTAGTGTACAGATCATCTCTGCAAATTTTCAGCCAAATTGATGATCTTTAAGGTATCTAACTCACTTAAACCAATGGACGAACTGAATACGTCCACCTTGAACCGTACTAGCTTTAAGGTAGTTATCAATGCCTTAACGACCATCAATTTAATTGGCTAAAATTTTGCAGAGATGATCTATACATTAGTACCTAAAAACTGAACGGTCGAGATGTAGATATGCGACCGAAAAGTGATCCTAAACTCTAACCTCGCACTTTAATTTCAGAGCGAGGCCTCGCTCTGGATAGGATCTGATATATATATATATATATAGATATTTTCTCGACAATACTCTATATTTTCACATAGACACAAAACCATTCTCATCTATCTATTCTTTTTCTCCCTCTTTTGGTTGCATTTAATTAATTTGAGTCGGAGACGCATATGTACTAATCTATGCATGATGAATTGTCTTTCTCCTCCTTGTGTACCCATCTTGAATTTGCTTACATACCAAGATGGGATTTAAAAGATGTTCGTACAATTGTACAAAGGTGAAAGGTGGATTTGCTAGATAGTACGGCTGAAGACCATCAAAATGTCATTATTTTGATGAGAATTTGAGATACTCTTTTATATGCATTCATACTTCCGTTCATATGAATCGAATTTGCCATTGCCAATGCAATTATGAGAAGATTGATGTCGACTAACTAAACTATACAACACATCAAACAGAAAATATTAATATGGCCAACAGCATCATGCATGCAGCGCTGTTCAGGATTTATGGATCTAAATCGAGCTCCTTAGTTAGTTTTTACTTTGAAATTATTAAAAGAAATTAACAGAAGCATTGATACGCAATTGATCTAATTCGATCGATCAGGTGTAGGTTCTTACGTGTCTGATTTAAATAGGAAGGCCTGGTCTATTTAGGAGGGCAAAAGAAATACTCAACAAATGTAATCAGCTAGTTAGGGTTTGATAAATATAGCAGCAGTAGCTTTCGACTACCTCCCCAAGCAATAATAATGTCTTCCGGTTGAAAAATTCCCAATTAATTAGTCAAGGGGCGATGCCTACACAGGTGGACTTTTTTATGATCGATCAACTTAGAAAGTCCTGAGTCACATGTTTTTTTACCTTCCATACATGGTTAACCTTTTGTAAGACTACTGATCCTTCATGACCTAATTAATGGAGAAAACTAATGCTCACTTTGTTTCACAAGTCACAGATAATCAGCATATATATGACTTGTTTTGCCTCTTATTAATTAATTTAGAACTTAACCTGCTAGAGATGGATCGAGAGAGACTAGTTCGTCGTCCAAGACCTAGCCTCTTTGATTGGTTTCAGAAGGAAGCCCTTATGACTTGACCAAGGCAACCACCGCCAAATAATTATAGCACTATTCTTTTCTTTAAATATCTTTTATTTTCTGTGGGTAAGACTTCAAGATACTTCTTTATCTTCTATATAAGAAGCTTCCACTTTGAGAATAGCTAGAATATTACAAGTATGCGCTGATAAGAAGCACTAAAGAGATAGTGAAAGAGAGACGGAGAGATGGAGGTGACAAAGGTCAAACTCAAGGATGATGATGAGGAATTAGCAGGTGGGATGCTTCCAGGGTATCGGTTTCATCCGACTGATGAAGAACTTGTTGGGTTTTATCTACTGGTTAAGGTGGAGAAGAAAAAGATTAGTACTAGAACTTCTACTAGATTGGATCAACTCATCAGACAGATTGATATCTACAAATATGATCCCTGGGATCTTCCAAGTACGTAGTTACAGCGATCAGCTAGCTATTAGCTTTTAAACTTCAGTTCATCCTTAATGATATGTTCAGTTATGTGTAGTTGTTTTCTAATAGGTCCTCATGAAAAGCTAGCTTTTACTAGTACTCTAGCTTGGCCATGTATATGCATATAGTTAGCTAGCTAGCTAGCAAGGAGATAATCATATATATGTTCTACAGATCGATCTGTTTCTTTGGCAAAACAGATAGATCTTCATCATCATCTTCACATATGATTCGGAGGGTGGGTTTGAGTGCTTTCAATCTTTCTTTCTTTCTTTTTTTGGCTTTTTAATAACCGAGAAGTGCTTTGATTGGAATTTTATGTAGGTCAATTACTTTTACTGTAAAGAAAAATTAAGCAATTAATGGGAAAAAAGGACAGTAGGGCTGGGACCAATCAGGGGTCCTTTGAAGGAATCATCACTTGACAAAGCTAATTTTGATTTTAACAATAGTTATTATTCTTCAGTTTCAGTGAAGTATCTTGAGCATCGATCGATATCAAAAGTTTAAACTTCACTACATATACGTATAGAAATTTATCTATGAAAAATTTGTCTGTGAATCACTAAACTGAGATTCACCTTTTCTTATCTGCAGAGTGCATTCAATGCCTGAATGAAAATAGTCTTTCATTGTATGCAATACATGACTATATATTATATAAAGGATATGTCAAAAGTGTTGCTTCATATACTTCCATATACCCTAAACATAATTTCATGCATTTCCACACTAGATAGGCAAACTAGACGACCTAACGTTAGTTATAAGGTCAAATCAAGTATACGGCATGCCGAGTAGGGTTTATATAGTTTCAATATTAATTCATTCAAACACCATTAATCACCCTGATTACTCATGCAACCAATTAAGATGCATGTTAGCCAATAACACCCTTTTCCCATTTACACTTAATTTTTTTTTTTTTTTTTTTTTGATGTTCTGATGGGGTCTTTTTCACTGGAGAAGTTAGCACTGAGGGAGACAAAGAGTGCTACTTCTTCTGCAGAAGAGGGAGAAAATACAGGAACAGCATAAGACCTAACAGAGTCACAGGATCTGGATTTTGGAAAGCCACCGGCATTGACAAACCCATTTATTCAGCTAAGGAACCTCTCGAATGCATCGGACTCAAGAAATCGTTAGTGTACTACCGAGGGAGTGCAGGAAAAGGCACCAAAACCGACTGGATGATGAATGAGTTTCGCCTTCCACCTAATGGGAAAAGTTCTACCAACTTCCTCAATGTCAAAGACAATACACAAGAAGCTGTAAGATTACACTCCTTCTATATACTTCTTTTTCTTAATTCTTAGTCTTGATGATAATTACTTGGATTAAATTTTGTGCGTCTTCATGCAAAAGGTCATCATTCAACCTGGCTTTATCAAGAAAAGTTTCTATACATAGGACTATTTAGGTTTTTAAGTTGGATTCATGAGCGTATATCTAAATGCCTCTCAGGTATTATAGGTATCTATGTACGTAATGCATGTATGCTCAATAAAAGAAATGTGACCTAACACTTAACCTGTAATTAAGAACATAATGCCATATTATACCCAAATTTCAAACAACAAAAATTGAGATACTACACTTCGGATTATTTATATTTTTATGTAGTTTGGAAAAAATGAGCATATTTTTACTCCAACAAACAGAAAGGTTTAAGCCAGAATGATCATTACATACCATTCCACTGTCATATATATATATATATATTTTTTTTTTTGATTTGGCAATCACACGGTGTCCTCAAAGGCTTCCTAGGCCCAGAGACTAATCCGTGCTCGGGGGATCTTGTCAGAACGCTTCCTCCCCCCTGGCCACCAAGAATATATTGGGATTTAACTCCAATAAGCGTCGGCGGGATTCGAACCCGGGTGTGGGGGTTCCACACCTGAAAGCTCTTACCAACTCGACCACCTGTGGTGGTTTTTCCACTGTCATATATAAACAAACAGAAAGGTGTGCTAGTACTCACAATGATACATAGAAATAAGCCCACTCATTAGACATCAAATGCATCAAATACAAATAGCGTGAATTCTCATTCGGTACTACTTTAGAAGATTCAGTACTTGTCTTTGAGGAGAGAGAAAATAAAAATATCTATATTTATAGCAATCACTAGTTTCCCTATAATCTAATACTTAATCTTTTTCTCTCTTCAAATTTATGCATTTGCATCATGAATTATTTGATTAAGGGTTTAAATTTCAAAAATAATACCATATTAATTTAAGATAATGTATACAAGGAAGCTATTGGAATTACGATAGAAAAATTATAGAGATTTTAACTTTTGAATAAAAAATTATTAAGAGATACTCTTATATCGAGCAAATACCAAAAAAAAAAAATCCATTATTTTTGCATACATAGAGAACAATCAAAATTTTATTGAGAAAATGACTTTTACACTTTGAAGACTAAATATAAATGATAAATATAGTCGAGTTGAGTTTTTGGTTAAACGATAACTAGACTTAAAATGTCACCTATATGGCTATATTTATGTTGGTCATTTGAAAACTCAATGTGAACAAAAAATGGAGTCGACTCGAGTCTTCACATGAGTTGCAATTAAATGATAGATTTTTTTTTTTGAAAAGGCAAGTCATTTTAGCTAGACTGAAATATGTGACAATCATGCATTTATGTAGGTCATTTGAATTTTGAAGATGAATGTTGACGATAAATGGAATCAAGTCGAGTCTTCACATGAAATGATAGCTATTAGCTAGACATAATGTGCATGCATTTACATTGGTCGGGTTGTAGGAGATATTTTTGAAAAAAAAATAAAAAAAACAAACAAACAAAAACTAACGACGCCCGAGAGTTTATTGAGAAAATGACTTTTACACTTTGAAGACTAAATATAAATGATAAATATAGTCGAGTTGAGTTTTTGGTTAAACGATAACTAGACTTAAAATGTCACCTATATGGCTATATTTATGTTGGTCATTTGAAAACTCAATGTGAACAAAAAATGGAGTCGACTCGAGTCTTCACATGAGTTGCAATTAAATGATAGATTTTTTTTTTTGAAAAGGCAAGTCATTTTAGCTAGACTGAAATATGTGACAATCATGCATTTATGTAGGTCATTTGAATTTTGAAGATGAATGTTGACGATAAATGGAATCAAGTCGAGTCTTCACATGAAATGATAGCTATTAGCTAGACATAATGTGCATGCATTTACATTGGTCGGGTTGTAGGAGATATTTTTGAAAAAAAAATAAAAAAAACAAACAAACAAAAACTAACGACGCCCGAGAGTTTATTGAGAAAATGACTTTTACACTTTGAAGACTAAATATAAATGATAAATATAGTCGAGTTGAGTTTTTGGTTAAACGATAACTAGACTTAAAATGTCACCTATATGGCTATATTTATGTTGGTCATTTGAAAACTCAATGTGAACAAAAAATGGAGTCGACTCGAGTCTTCACATGAGTTGCAATTAAATGATAGATTTTTTTTTTTTTTTTTTGAAAAGGCAAGTCATTTTAGCTAGACTGAAATATGTGACAATCATGCATTTATGTAGGTCATTTGAATTTTGAAGATGAATGTTGACGATAAATGGAATCAAGTCGAGTCTTCACATGAAATGATAGCTATTAGCTAGACATAATGTGCATGCATTTACATTGGTCGGGTTGTAGGAGATATTTTTGAAAAAAAAAATAAAAAAAACAAACAAACAAAAACTAACGACGCCTGAGAGATTCGAACTCTCGCGGGGAGACCCCATGTACTTAGCAGGCACACGCCTTAACCACTCGGCCAAAGCGTCGCTTTTGTTGGACTCTCTTATTTTTTATTATTTTACAAGGTGTCACGCATGATTAAACTTTATAAATCTAATTACTGCTTTGCTTTACTTGAATTGGTGTTGCAGGAAGTATGGACACTGTGCAGAATATTCAAAAGAATCCCATCTTATAAGAAATATACACCAAATTGGAAGGAAGAAGCCACATCAACTAAGCAGAATCCTAATACAACTGATTCAAATTCTAAAACATGCAGCTTGGAGTCTGAGAACTGCAGTACTCATGATCCATATTCGAGCCTCGAAGACTCGGTAGTCATTCAACACATTAATGAAAGAAAGCCAGTTGTGGAACAAGTCCATCGTGGTGAACCAAATAATCACTGGTTTAGTGGAGGGCAGTTGGGCTCTCTAGCTGATGAACATCATCATGAGGCTCATTCATTCGCAACATCTTATAATAGTTCACCCTTCATGAGAAATGAGCTCTCTTTAAATCCAAGCGAAACCGATGATTTCTTTACAGACGGAAGCTGCTGGGATGAGTTGAGACCAGTAGTTCAATTGGCTATGGATTCATCCACCAAGTTTATGACTCTGTATAGATGAGCAGTCCGCAGGTAGGAGTCGATCTGCAGTTCTGCACTTGGAATCCTGTTGTTTTTCTTTACTTCAAGACATTTTTTTTTGTTTGATAGGTATGTATAGGCAGGTTAATTAAACAGTATCTAATAAAATGTAATGACAACCTTGTTTCACTATTTATATTATTATACAAAGTCTTAAACTACGTACATTAATGGTTTAGGAGCTAGTGTGACCTTGCTAGAGAACTACGATCACCGTCTCGTCATTACAATCTCAATATTGTATTAAGAGACCATGTTGCTAATAACCCTCCGTATCATAAAAGACATTAATCCCATTTTTGATCTTCTTCTATTTTCCCGTAACCAGTTCTGATGTAGGACGAGATTTTAGCCAATTTCAACCAAAAATCTCGAAAAGAAAGAAGCGTCTTCACATTAATAAGAATAATTTGAATATTGGAAATTGGTATTCAAATAGGCTTCTTAATGATGGAATTAATCATAAATTACTCTTTTGGATATATCGGGATTCTCGAGCAAAATCTTGATTGGGATTCCAAGCGTAATATTCTTTAGTATCTAGGATTTTATTTTCGATTTTTATTTAATCAGGTTTAATTAAGTTTTCTAGTTTTAGTCTATAATAAATTATCCTTTTTGTTTTCTAGTTGTATTAGGTTTATGCTATGTGCCCTATATATAAGGCACCTCTTAGATTGTAATATTGATTCAAATTATCAATAAAAAACCAAATATTAGAGAAGTTTCTCTGTGTTTCTTACGGTTGTGCCCGTAATTGCTAGTGGATTCTAGCTCATCTCATATGGCTTTCGACGCTTGACGGAGCCTCTTACTATTGTGTTCACGCTTCCCGCATCATTTGGTATCAGAGCGGGTATCGCCCACTTCTTAGCAGACGACGATCCAAGGGAGAAGTTCACTACCACCAACCTCAACGACGCTGGTCGTAGAGTATCTATCAAAGAAAGTTTCGTTGAAGAGGAACATACCAAGGGATTTGCCCTAGGACAACCTCATCAATCAAAAAAAAAAAAAAAAAAAAACAAAGGGAAAAAAAAAAAGAAGAAAGAAGAAACATGGAACATTGGATATTCACAACGCCAGATTACGACGACTTCCAAACTACATGTGTCATCAAAGACAAGGTATGCTCTGTAATAATTGACAGTGGTCTACGAGAGAATTTTGTAGCAAACAAAATTGTGGATTATTTTCAATTGCCGACAGTGAAGCTGAGTGATCCATACTGGATTCCATTTGAGGAGGATGAATATGCACAAGTAACAGAGGTTTGTAAAGTTCCTGTCTCTATGGGAAAATTTTATAAAGAAGAGATTACTTGTCATGTGATTGATATGGACGACACTAATGTGCTTTTTGGAAGACCATGGCATGAAAGCGTCAAATGTGGTTATTGCAAAGACAACACATATTTATTTAGGTGGGAGTCGCACAAAATTAAAATCAAGCCTAAAAGGAAGAACGTCAAGAATGACCATCCTGAGGTGTGTGAAAAGGAACATGAAGAAGCAACTTTGAAGATTGAAGAGAAACTCATTAAGGATAAGGAAGCTGATTCATTCATCACATCGATATCCATGTCATGCTTGCCTAATTGTGTTCAAGAACAACCCAAGGAGAAATCATTGCCCATTCCTTTTCAAGTGGAGGAGTTCAAGTTTCAAGATGCTTATTCTAAACTTGTCTACGGTATTGGATTCATGGTGATACCTTTTAATTTCGAGAATATTGAAGTTGATGGCTTATCATGTTTTATTCCTACTAATGATCGAGCTGCATACAAGAGGAACTCGAGGTCGAGTTCTTTTCAAGTGGAGGAGACTGATGTAGGACGAGATTTTAGCCAATTTCAACCAAAAATCTCGAAAAGAAAGAAGCGTCTTCACATTAATAAGAATAATTTGAATATTGGAAATTGGTATTCAAATAGGCTTCTTAATGATGGAATTAATCATAAATTACTCTTTTGGATATATCGGGATTCTCGAGCAAAATCTTGATTGGGATTCCAAGCGTAATATTCTTTAGTATCTAGGATTTTATTTTCGATTTTTATTTAATCAGGTTTAATTAAGTTTTCTAGTTTTAGTCTATAATAAATTATCCTTTTTGTTTTCTAGTTGTATTAGGTTTATGCTATGTGCCCTATATATAAGGCACCTCTTAGATTGTAATATTGATTCAAATTATCAATAAAAAACCAAATATTAGAGAAGTTTCTCTGTGTTTCTTACGGTTGTGCCCGTAATTGCTAGTGGATTCTAGCTCATCTCATATGGCTTTCGACGCTTGACGGAGCCTCTTACTATCGTGTTCACGCTTCCCGCATCAAGTTCAAACAATCTAATCAATAACACAAATGATATTGAGATTTGGAGAAGTAGGGGCCACCTAAAGTTAAAACAGCTAAAGATCACAATAGTTGATTACTCCACAAATATTACAATCACCTCGATATTGTGGATGTTAATAGTGTCTGTTTTTATAATCTAAAATTCTTATATCGATTGAACATTTTGAACCTCAATTATAACCTTTCTTTAATTAGTATTGGTTTTCTCTAACATCTCAGCTCTAAAGACATGTCAAAGACTACTTAATTTCCACAAGAATAAGACATAAAAACAGTAACATAAAGTTGTAGCGATAACACAATTTTGTGTAGCTCTGTGTTATATAACACAGACGAGATGAAAACTAGAAGCTTGACAACATTTTATTGAAATTTGCGTGACTATACAAAACGATGAATGCACATTAATTGAACATCAGCGACCTTGTAAGTTCTATAACAAAAAGTTAACACATTGACAAGCTAATGGATCGATTCAATGCAAAATGCATATAAGAACACCAATATTTTGTGTTAAGAGTTTCGTTTTTGGCAACTGACATTTTTAAAGAATCACTAATTTCTTGATCTCCTTCTTTCTTATACATTTTGCTAATCCTTAATTAGAACCCGCATTAGTATATTCTTGATCAGCTAATCTCTTCACCTACGTAGAAGTGCTCTTGAGAAAGGAGGAAATATGTTACGATTGAATATGGTTTGGCCAGCAACTTTGTTATGCCATTTGGGTTCTCTGGCGGTGATAGGCCTGTCAGGAGGGTTGTGGTGGTTGAGCTAGCCCGGTTGCAATACATGTTGCTACTAGCAGGAGTGTAAAATATTGCTCGACCTATACATAGTTATTGGTAAAGTTGGAACTCCCAAGTCCGAACCCGGGGGGGGGGGGGGGGTGTGTGTGTGTGTGTGTACGTGTATGTATATATGGATCGTTTTAATGGAGAAGCAACCAGAAGTTCAGAACAAACCAATTCAGCTAAATGTCGACAAAGATATTGCTAGGTTTTACTGACGATACACATTGAATTCCATTTGGTTCGGCTTATATATATCGAGTTCGAATTTGTTTTTATTAGTAAGATAGTTATGGGAATTACTGGAACAAATTACATAGTAACTTCTAGGCATATGAAATAACTTCATGCAAAATGGTGAATGTTAACAAAAAGGTGTGAATACATGTTTAGATTAATCCCTCTCGATCAAATGTGAAGTGCATGTAAGAACATTAATATTTTCTAATTTTTGCCCAAGAATCAATCATTTTTCAATTAGATTAGCATTTGATACTAGACAAGCATATTCATGGCGTAGTCTTAATGTTCAAAGACATTAAGAAATGTATAGGTGAAACAAATGTATATCACCAAAATGCAGGTATAGTTCTAATCTAGTTGGAGAATTTTTATTGGTTAAACCGCAATCACAATGGACTGCACCGGCTATATTTGCTTACATTCAAATATTTCATTCTAATGTATTTAATTTCATCTTTTAGAGTTACTATTGGTTTTCTCTAACATTTCAAGTTACTTGAGCATAATAAAAGGAATAGTCATAGACTACTAGCTACTTTCTATTGGAACAATACACATAAACGTGACATGAAAGTTAGCAATTGTACAATCTTTTTTCTGGAGAACTGAACATAATAATTTGTTAATTATAATAGCATTAGATACTTGATAAAAAGGAATTCTGTGGCGACATTAATTGTTTCAATTATATGTTTGCTGATCGCACTACTAGCAAAACAGGCATCTCACACAGATTTAATTCACACAGATTTTATAAAGCCACAGACATCAGTGTGTATTGGCAATATATACAGAAAACCGTGTGAAATAAGTAAAATTGGGTCCACAAGAGTTTATGGAATAACAATAGCCACAGAAGTCTGTGTGAAATAACATCAGATACAGACTTCCGTGTGAAAATTAAAATATTTTATTATCAACTCACACGGTTGTCCGTGTGAAGTTTAATTCACACATATTTCTGTATATATTAAATATTAGTTTATTAAAAAATCTTTTTTTTTTTGCGCTATATGAATTGTACAGGGACGGTTGTCCGTAGCTAAAATATTTTGATACAGATAGCTGTGTGAATTTTTTTCTCACACAGATATCTGTGATAAATGAAGATACAGACATCTGTGTGAGAAAAAGATATGCATACGGAATTCTGTGTAAATCTTCAAATGTGTATCTCACACGGATATGAGTGAGAGTTTTGAATGTATCTCACACGGATTTCAGTGGCAACAAAAAATTATATTGTTCTGAAAAAAAAAAAAAAAAAAAAAAAACACACTCTGCCCTTGACAAATATACTAAACCTAATACCCTTTCAGCCTCTTTTTCCTTTCAAACCCGTGGTCACAGGCTCCCACACCAACTCTCCGTCTCTGTTGTTTCTGACGCTTGCCCACGATCTTCAACACCTCACACCGCCATGGATGAGCTTGTTGGTATGAATTTCCTACCGCCGCGACTTGGAGTCTGGAGACTTGGACTCTTGGAGCACAGAGGCGCAGAGCAGTCCGACTCAGCGACCCGGCGATCTGTAAAAGTGCAAGGCTGGAAGCCTGGAACCAGCAACCGATCTCCGGTAGTCCGGTCTCCGAGCTCCCCACCGCCACCAGCAACCCGTCTGGGCCGTCTGGCTGTCTCCGTGGTATCTCACCATCCCTCTCTCCCTAGTTCTGATTTCTGAAGTTCTGAGTTTTAATTAGTAAATAATCGATTTCCTGATTTCCATTTGATGATTGATCTTGTGAAGTTGTGATTCTTGTCTTCCATTTAATCTATATCACTATATGTCTATATCAGTTCTGAGTTCTTGTTGGTTTTTAAGTTTTATAGTTGAAAACTTGAAAATTGAAATGGGTAATGGCCAATGGTTTCGATTTCGGTTGGTGCTACTGTCCTACTGATGTTGATGGTATAATTGCTAAATTGCAGATTTGCAGAAATGATATAATTGCTTGGCCTATGGAGTATGGAGTATGGATACTGATTAACTGATGGTGACATGGTGTATTGATGTTGATGAGTTGATGTTGATTACTTGATTTTAATAAAGGTAATGATACTGATTGAGTGATTGGGTAGTTAGAAATGGGTTTGATAACTTGGTTTCCGTATAATGTTGATTTCTTCTTCAATTGCAGTTTGTAACTTTGTATGATTCATGATTCATGAGGAGAAGGCCTCAGACCTCAGAAGCAGAGGGCCACAATTCGTTTGAGAAAGCTTGAAAAAAAATAAAGGTAATGACATTGCTCACATAATTCGTTTCAGAAGCAGGTCATCTTTTTGAGATTTTGGGTATCTTGTGGTAATAATGACATGTTTCTGGGGATAGATAGTTGCAATTGAGTTTTGAATGATCTTATTCGTTAAGTAGTGATGTGTAGTTGGTGTTGCAGGTTCTTGCATTGCTGAAAGTCAAGACACTGGGTCTTCGGCAACCTCATCAAGATTTGCAGTTGGCCAGTTGTCTACTTATCTGGCCTCAGGCCTGCAATTTCAATATCATCAACAGGTGCTTTCTGCATTGAATTTGGAAGTTCACTTTTGAGTAAAGAAATTGACAGCTTTTTGTGTTAGACAACATTGGTTTTTGTACTTGGGAATTGTATGGCTCTGGAGGATATTGAATATGCTGCCATGTTCTTTATTTGGCTCATTTGCAGAGTATTTGAAGGAAGCTTGTCCTTTTCTTTTGCTAGGAAATCAATGGCTAATAATTGTTACTTCATGTAATTTGATATCTGCAGGCACATAAGGTTAGAGAGCTTCATCTTTTTTGCATTTTCACCCATTATGAAGTTGCATCGACAAAGAATTTTTTTTTTTTTAAAAGGTCTGAAGAGTTGTATATATTCATTTCAAGTTATAACTGCTGCTGTATATTTTTATTTGGTTCACCAAGTTGTGGACCTTGATGACCATGCCCTCCCAGAAAATTTGGGTTTGCTTCCTATGAATGTGATTATTGATGTTGTAGGTGGACTGCATTGTGTTCGACAAGACAGGGACTCTTACAATTGGGAAGCCACTGGTTGTTAACACACGACTCATGAAAAATATAGTGCTTCGAGAATTCTATGAACTTGTTGCTGCAGCTGAGGTAGGCTTTTAACCTGTGTAAGCAATTGCTATATCTGCTTTATTAGATGGACTGAAATGTTTTTCAGAATCAAATCAACATCTGAGCATGTATGTTAACAGTTCTTTATGACGCATACATTTCAGGTTAACAGTGAACACCCCTTGGCCAAGGCCATTGTTGAGTATGCCAAAAAATTCAGAGAAGATGAAGAGAATCCAGCCGGGCCAGAAGCGCATGACTTTGCCTCCATTATTGGTCACGGGGTGAAGGCTATTGTTCAGGGCAGGGAAATAATTGTGGGGAACAAGAGCTTGATGGTGGACCAGAACATTGCAGTTCCACTCGATGCAGAAGACTACCTAGCAGAAGCTGAAGGGCTGGCTCAAACTGGGATTCTAGTAGCCATAGATGGAGAAGTGGCTGGAGTTCTAGCAATATCTGATCCACTGAAACCAGGTGCTCAAGAAGTAATTACCATACTCAAGTCAATGAATGTTAGAAGCATAATGGTGACAGGTGACAATTGGGGAATTGCAAATTCTATTGCCAATGAAGTTGGTATTGATACTGTTATAGCCGAAGCGAAACCTGATCACCAGAAAGCAGAGAAAGTGAAGGAATTGCAGGTACATACAATGACTATTACATGAGGAAGTCCTTAAGTTCATTCATGTTTATGTTAGTTATGCACTTATGCTAACAGGTTATAAACTTCAAATATCTTATTCATAGGCTTCAGGCTACACTGTGGCGATGGTGGGAGATGGCATCAATGACTCACCAGCACTTGTGGCGGCAGATGTAGGAATGGCAATTGGTGCTGGCACTAACATTGCAATTGAGGCAGCAGACATTGTGCTAATGAAGAGTAGGTTTCCTCTTTATTTTCTGTAAGAAAGACAAGTTTATAGAGGGAACTTGTCTCAGATAATTGGAGTAAATTGATCAATATATGGTTGAGATTTTTTGTTTCCAGTATTAATTTCTGATGGAAATGACATTAGTTAGTTGTGGGTACAATATTGATTGGGTTGTGAATTATGTTACTGTTTGGATTCTGATTAATGGAATTGTATATTGAAAAAAAATTATTCTGTAATAATTTAGCACCAATTTTTTTTTTGAATAGCACCACTCTTACACACTGATATCTGTGTGAGTTAGGAATATATTTCACACTGAAATCTGTGTGAGTTAGGCATATATTTCACACTGATTAGGATATCAAAATATCAGGAAAACAAGTGGGACCCACAAAAAATTTCACACGGACTCCCAAAACCGTGTGAGTAGAGCATTAGCGCCCCCTCCGAAGGCAACCGAAAAACAATCCGTAGCTGCACTGTAGGTAAAGCCCTTTACACACTGACATCCGTGTGAAATGCTAGTATTTCACACAGATTTAAATCTGTGTGAGTTGCCCGTTTTGCTAGTAGTGTCGCTACGCACATAGATTTACTTATTTCCTGCATTAAGAGTCCTCTGATCATCAAGTGCCCAGTGCCTACGATTGCTTTGACCCAACTAATTTAGAACCAGCATCAACATTGTTCGTCTCAGCACAAGTGATCTGGAGTCTTGACTCTTGAGAAATGGGGGAAAAATGAATCAATGCTAATATTTTCGGCCAGAACTCTTTGATTGCAAAGAAGGCCTTGCAAGAAGCAGGGAATGCATGCATACTCCCAGTTTATAAGTAAAGACTGACATTTGTATAAATTTCCCATACACAGCCTAGAATGTTTTCTGATGAATACTAACAAGGCAAAACTTTGCTATCCCATTCGATTTCCCTGGCGGCAAAAGGGGATCGTGCGGAAGGGTGGAGGTGGTGGTGCATTGGTTGATGAGGTAGCACCTTTGCAGCACATATCGCCATTAGCAGCAGAGCAAATATTGCTTGGTTGTTGGCAAAGTTGTGACTCCCAACCCTTTCCTACTAAATCTGTCCAGGGATAGCTTGGTAGCTAGTTGTTTGATTGTTGGGGAAGATATGTTGAGCTATTATTAAAATTATAGAAGAACAAAGAGAAAGAACCAATTAAATTGAAGATCTTGACAAAGGGCTGCTAGGTTTTGCTCACATATGGTATTAAATTTGAATTCACTGCTAGTTCTGGTTATAGTGAGCAATGAGAATTACTGAAGCAAACATAGTTACTGTTACGAAGATGAAATAATACATATCAAGTACTCTCAGTTCAGTAGTTCCATTTTTTCATGACTAATCATCCATGTAGGGGTTTAGTCATCATCTCATTCTCACCAAAAAGGCATGGTCTTATCTTAGATTTCGTTGCTTTCTTATTTTAACTGGTTCATTCTGCTAACACTTTGCTTTCGTTGCTTTACTCTCTCCAAAATGGCCTAAAACAATGTTTCAAATGAGGAGCGAACACAAATTATTCAGCATAGAACCATTTTAAATGGCTTTGGTGCTACAGGAGTACAGGGTCTATAAACAAGTGTTAACGTTAGTGATCCGTGGGATCTCTAATTAGCTTTAGAGAGAGAGAGAGAGAACGACACAAGAAGTATAGTGGTTCATTTCCCGCCTTAGCGGGAAACTACGTCCACTTGAATGTTTAACTAGTGTGTTTGGGCCTTGCGGCCCAAAGGGATTACAACAGATATAATGGGATCGATGTTTAAGTGAGAGGAGACATTCCTTTTATAGGTGAAGGAATGCTTCTCCTTTACATTTTCTTAGATGTGGGACTTAAAGTTACTATTCTAGTCTAGAAAAGCATATTGTGGAGACAACTTGGCAAGGCCGGAAATGTGGCTTCCCGGCGACGGATTTGTAACTTCCGGATACCGTAGCGTAGCTTGAACATAGGGCTACAAGATGCAAGTAGTGGTTGTTGTGGGTGTCCCAAAGAGGGTGTTACTTATGCTTGGTGAGATAGCAAATACTCCATATTGTTGGAGGTATGTACAACAAGATTGGTTGAGAACAAGTTAAATTGATTTTGAGAATTAACCTTAACAAAGACATAAACCTCCATCCCAGTATTGATACTCTTCTTTACTTGGAGTGGCAGTTAAAAACAAAGCGATCAAATCCCTCAAATGTGAAAACATAGCCACACCACACCAACGTTAAAACTAGACAAAATCAATACTGTGGCAAGAAAAGCTAGTAGAAGAGAAAATAGCCGGAAGAATATTAGCTCAATAGATAGTTTAGACGAAGCTCCTCAATATCAGTAACAGTTCCGTTGAGAAGGCACGGAATACAACTGTATGGACAGACTCGGGAGAAATTGTTGTATGTACTGGGCATAACCACATGGAACCATTACACAGAGGCGGGTTTCACACGTTTTTCGTTTTCTGTGTGTCCGACGCACTACGACGGATGCACACAGTAATCTCTGGAGAATCAATTTGTTGTAAAGAAAACACCAAGAAAGTTTTTGTTTCTGCTATAACTGACTTCTATAGTCTTCTCTACAAATGTATCACTTTTCAAGGCTGTTGAAAAGAGTTTCCCCCTTGATCATGATGGTTACCAACTGGTTGGCTAACAACAGGAATATCTAAGCTGCTTGCTTCTGACTCGGGGGCGATTTCTCTTACATCAGCTATCCTCGACTCTGTAGCCTGAATATCACTCCATTCACCATCTCCAACTGGCCGGAGGTTGACCTGATCCCCTGCCATGTGAACTACACTCTCAGCTGGTACTGGAACTGATCTAGAAACACTGAGGCATGCCTTATCAACATTTTCCTCAGATAAGTCTACATGTTTTGTCAGAGGTCTATTGCCAATATCTGAGCAAGACTCTGACTTCTCCTCAAACACTTGCTTCATATCAACGTGCTCTCTGTTAACAAGAAAAAAATAATTAATTAACTATGCACCTGCACAACTTACAACTAGATAAACTATGTCCAATTACTTTCTCAAGAAATCCCATTTTGTTACAGACTAATTCAATCAATAACCCATCTGCACAAACCCGAAAATAAGGAAAGGATAGACAATCCATTAGGTCTTTCTCCAGAAGTAGGGGGTCATTGGTATCCACAGCATTGATAAAATAACTTGATAAGCCAAATAGCAGGGACTAAAGGATTAACACATTATTATCCCCAGTCAACTTATATATATGGTAAAGAAAAAAGATTCCAACCTTTTGAGTTGTGCTTGTAACTTATTTACATAGACGAGGAGCTCCTGCTTCTCATTCAGCGCAACTGATTCTTTCTGAACAGCCTCCTTTATTCTAGCTTCAGCATCTGCATCTGCAACCCTGACCTTCTCTTCGGCTCTCACAACGGCTGCTTCTAATATCACAACACGCTCTCTAGCTTTTGCAAGTTCAGAACGCCACATGTGAGCCTCCTGAAGAGCAGAGTCTCTCTGCTTAATCAATTGCTCTCTTTCTTTGGTTAAGTCCATAACCTTTACTTCAGAATCTTTTAGCTACAAAGATATAGACAAAAGCCACAAGCAAAACCAGACCCATAAGTGCTCTAACAATAAAAATCAGTTCTTTTACCAAATTAGTAATGGAATGAGGGAAATAACCACTAAAATTATTAAACAAAAAGATTAAGACATATGAAACCTCATCAATACCTTTAACTTGGAAGATTCCTGCTTCTTCTCTGAATCTCTTCTTAAACGCTCAATTTCTGCACAAGCAATTCTCCTTTGTTCATCAATTGTATGAGCTGCTGTGGCTGCAGCCTCGGCAGATTCAGCAGTCTCAGTCAATTTCTCTGCAAGTTCTTTAATTGTTGAATCACGTGCTCGTAAGTCCCGAGCCAAATTTTGTAGTTCCTCATCTTTAACCTTCAGTGTCTCCTAAAGAACAGAGATACATACTCAGATAAAATAGGCTAAGAGCAACTAGATGATCACAAGATTGAAGCACAATTAGACTATTAATACACAGATGCCAAAATGCCAAGCTAAGCCAGCATCAGGCAGGACCTTGCACAGGCACATAAATACCTTGGTTATTATTAAAACCCTTTACCTGCTTGACTAAAGCATGTCCGTCCAGTTAGATTAGACCATATACATGGCTGGAAATAAATTGACCCAAGTCAACTGTAAACTGGGCTATGATTTGTACCCAAAGGGATATGACAAATTTACAAGGTGTATAACCACCATTTAAGGGTTCTACCCCTATACTACTAACTTACTGACAAGGAATGTCATTACCTTACAAGCTCATAAGCTAAGGCTCCAATTCCACAATGAAACCATCATATATAAGTCACCAGACTAAACATCCAACACCCCTTGGAAGTAAATGTTTAAAACACTAGAACCTAGACCTTAATCTCCAAATTTTCCCACACTCCTACGAAAGTGACTAGAAATGTTTTTTCTTTATTCCTTTTTTTGGTGAACCTTACAAATAGAAATTCATTCTTGGACTCCATTTTGCTTTCTCTCATATTTGGTAAAGGATCAATAATCTACCTATTTATATCTCTATTGAGCATGAATGGTGCTTTAACATTATGGGTGTCTTTTACCTTCTGAAAGTGTTAAAAATCCTTTTTATTACACCCTTCTAAGAGAATAAACCATGCTAGTTAGAACTGATTAAGTAGAAGTGCAAAGAGAGCTAATCATTAATAAAAGATATGTTAAAGTACATTTCAAATTTGAATTTAGGGCAGAGTACCTTCATTACTGCAAAATCATCCATGGGACCATCAGTTGGCTTCTGGGTTATCATTCCCAAAGCATTTCTCAAAGAAATATGCATTGCTGCTTCAATTTCCTTAGAACTCTCTGCAGCAGTTGAATTTGCAGCGGCAACTACTGCAGCAACAGTTCCTAATTTTGCTGAACCATTGCCGCTCAATGAATTCACAGCTTCTTTATGGGCCTTTAGGACCAACTGTGTTGCTCTGATTGTCAGAGATCAGAGCATGAGAAACAAGCTATATGCAATGGAATAGCTACATAATCACTACACCATATTGTAGAGAGATAAAACTTACTGTAACGTTGATACCCAAGCTCTGGCCGCACCAGGAGTTTCTGCACAAAGGAAATAGTCTTTTTTCTGCGGGGTCCCAATATCTAAAGAAAGTAGTTAAGAAGCACGCAAGTTCATATATATTGATCCACCTACAAGGGTGCTTTCTATAGCACTGAAAAGTACAACCTCGTATGTTATCACCATCACTAAAATAACTGGAGGAAAAAAAAAAAAAAACAAAAGGATACAGAAACAGCAGCCATCATACTTTGCCAACCCACTACAAAACAAAAGAGGGTAAAAGAAGAGGCCATGTTAATAATCATCGAAATTATCAGCTGCACAGATGAATAACATACAAATCAGGCTATCATGCACAGATCAATCTTACTGAAAGTTCACTGGAGATAGGGCGATTGTGCTATTCGCATCAAATAGAATGGTTCCCTTCAGACTCGGCTCATTTCTCCTAATCCTAAATCATAACAACACATGGCATCAGTCAATGCATTTATAAGACTTAAATTGAAGCCAGGAGTAGCATTGCAAAAAACTAACTTGTATTCCATTCTTCCTGTCGTCGGGTCTAAGATCATCCACCGCTCGTTCCACTTTCGCAGCTGTTACAATCAAAATTACAGCTGATAAGCCAATTTCCATACCGAAGAGCACACAAAAAAAAATGAAAAAGCTGCCGTAAACCAGCTCAGGATTAACTCCTTTGGCGTTGCTGATGTCAGTGAATCACAATCACAGTCACAATTTTCCATTTTGGAACTCATTCAAGCTTAGATTTAGAACAATTCGGATTTCAAACTTAACACAACTTCTATAACATCAACTGGAGCTCATACAATGTAAGTGATTAGATCCTACAGAGGCGAAATCAAAAGCCCAAATTGAATAGTAAAAAAAAAAAAACACAAAGATGAAGATGAAGGAAAAAAAAAAAAGGAGAGGCTTACAGTCTCGGATCGCTTGAGAAGTGGGCCCTGGAGCAAGTTCCGACCCGAACCGGAAGCGAGCTGGCGCTTGATCTTCTCCAAGCTATTCTCTGGGTCTGCAACTCTCTGGTGAATTTCACAAAAATTCGTAATTGAAATCAATCAAAATCAAAGTCAAAGTCTGTCATTACAGGCATTCCGAGAAGAAGAAAGAAGAAAGAAGAAGAAGAAGGGACTGACCGGAGCAGCGCCGTTGGAGGCCATGGTAGATCGAGAGAGAGAGAGAGAGGATAAGGAAAGCGTGAAGCTTTTGGGGGAAATTGAGGGAGGTTTTTGTGTGAAGGCAGGCTGTTAGGTTTGTTGCAGGGACTAGCAGGTGAACAAGGTGCCTTTGATACACCGCATTATACAAGAAAACTAAAAGTATCGTGATTATTTCTCCTTTTATATTTTGACTTTTTCTTCTTTTCTCCTTGTTACTTACTTGTTTCACTACATAACTACATGTCGACTATGGAGCTAAGGAAAAAATGGAATATGATTGATGCACTATGCCCGTCCTCGTTAGTCGGTACCATGGACGGACTTTTGGGCATAGTACATTACACAATTATTATTTTTACAAGGATGATAAGTGTCAAAAACAGCTCGTTTAGGTGATTACGCTGAGTTATGTAAGAGAGGGGTCTTGTGTTTTTTTATTTTTTTTTTATCAAATAAGAACTTCATTAATAATGAATTGCTTACAACGAGTTTTAGACAACATCTCTTATACAGAAATGGCCACTACACTTTACACTGGAACTCTATAATGACTTACTCCAAACTTGCACTACAACTGTATGACAAAGACAACAAGCGCAGAAGCAGTGAATCCTTGACATCTCACCTCTCGTCCAGCCGATAAGAACTCTGAAACCAGACAACTCACTTGTGTCAACACTAACTCACCAACCGAAGTCCTCCTGACCAGCTTTTGATCGACCAAGCCGACAACCACCGCCCGCACTGAGGTGCAGCCGGACAGGATCGAACACGATTGAAAGCGAACGCAGGTCTAGGGTTTTTTCTCTACAAAGGAGCAATTTTAGACAAAAAAAATATTGTTAACAATTGCAGAGAGAAATTTATACCTTCTTATTTATTCATTAAATTTCTCCAAAAGCAATTTAATTGAGAGGAGCTTCTAGGTTGAAAATTTGTACAATAATAGTTGAAGCTTGGCTATTAAAGCCCGTGGTCGCCACATTTTTTGATAATCGGATTTTGAACGATTAGTTAACATCGTTTAAAAAAAAAAATTATAGATGGCATTATTAATGGTTGACCTTCTTAATTAAGGCCTAAATGATGACAGATGGGACTAATTTTTCACACGGTTCATATTACTGTGCAAAATATATATAGCCAATGTCGAATATTTTGCATCTCACTATTGATGTATCAAATCGCACCAAATCTCTACGTACATGGCTACTAGTGTGGTCAAACTTTTTCATTGGTTATCTACAAATGTATATCTTCGAAGACCAATAATGTGGAAGAAAAAGAAAGTTGATAATCTAACTGTTAGATGTGATCATTACGGTGTAAAATGGCTATGCTAAAAAATTTATCCTACTTGGTATTCGTCTAGGTCTCGATGCATATGATCAGTAGTGTTCTATAAAAAAAATAACAAAAAAAATAAAAATAAAACTGACCAAAGTTTTATTTAATTAATGTAGATTTTTTAAGGGAAAAAAAATGAGGTCGAGCTTTGTATTAGTTATATTTTTAATAAGTAAAATATTAATGTAATTTATTAAAGAAAAGAAATAACTATAGAGCGAAATTGAGGTGGGTCGAACCCACACAGCAAAAATGATATAAATATGGATTAAATTCAGTTTACGCCCCTGAGGTTTGGGGGTAACTTCATGTTAGTCCCTGTAGTCTCAATTTAATCAGAAATACCCCTGAGCTTTCTGATTGCAGTTAGTCGTGACCAATTTCACTGTGTTCCGTCAAAATTAGACATTAACTCCGATAATGGGCCTACTATAAGGGCTAAAATGGTCATTTCCTCTCTCTTCTCTGAAACCCTCTTTCTGAACCTTCTCATCTTCCTCTTATCCTCTTCCCCTTCTCTCTCTGAGCTCCGGTGGGCAACTCCAAGGAACCCAACAAGCCCTCTACGACTCGTCATCCCTCTCCACTCCACTCCCCTCCTCTCCTCTCCAAACCCGATGACCCACCTCCATCCCCCTACTCCGACCAACCTCCATCCCCCTACTCCGACCAACCTGACTCCAAATTGGGATGAGTGATGAGACAATTGACGATGGCAGAACGTAATCACGCGCGAGTAGTCGTCAGCATCAGAGACTGATGGTGGTGCCGTCACGAAGGAGAAGTCCCCTCTATTAACGCAGGCCGAGAATGAAGGGTTTGACTTGTTCGTAGGGTTTTTCAGTTGACTTATTCGTAGGGTTTGTTATTCAGTTGAATAAATGTCCTGGTTTCTAGGTCATAGTGTTTAGTTTGAATTCTTAGTTGGTCTTTTCTGTTTTGCACGTGGCTGCATGTAGCCGAAACGTGATCATGTTTTCAGCTTAAGTTGTTAGGGTTTAAGGCTATATATGAAGCCTAAACTGAATGAATAAAACACACGGTTTTCAATCCAGTTAGAATTTGGTTTCTTTGCATCTACGTTTCCAACAAACTGGTATCAGAGCCCCCACTGGGCCTGAAGAAAAGTGTGATAAGCAGTAGCTTTAAGAGAGAGATGAGCGAGGAGAAGAGTTTGATCAGGGTCCCTCACTTTGACGGACACTATGATCACTGGAGTGAGCTGATGGAAAATTTGCTTAGAGCAAAGGGCTTATGGAGTCTGGTGGAGAATGGCTTCGAGGAGCCCAGAGCAGGAGTTCAGCTGACTGAGGCTCAGCGTACACAGCTAGAAGATGCCAGAACCAAGGATCATCAGGTGAAGCACTATCTCTATCAAGCCATTGATAGAACAACCTTCGAGCAGATCTTGGATCGACGTACATCCAAGATTGTTTGGGACTCCATGAAGAGGAAATTCGGAGGGAATGAGCGAGTGAAGAAGTCCCTTTGCCAATCACTAAGAAGAGAATTTGAAGTGCTTGAGATGAAGAATGGTGAGTCCATCACGGAGTATTTTGCTAGGGTGATGACTGTCTCTAACAAAATGAGAAGCAATGGAGAAGTCATGCCGGACTCGAAGATAGTGGAGAAGATCTTACGAACCCTAACTGAGAGGTTCACGTATGTGGTGGTGTCCATCGAGGAGTCAAGAGACATTGAAGCCATCTCCATCGATGAGTTGCAAAGCTCGTTAGTGGTTCACGAGCAGAAGTTCCAGAGGGTGAACAGAGAAGACTATGATCAAGTCTTAAAAGTGGAAGATCGAGTCAACATGAGAGGCAGAGGAAGAGCAGCTCTCAGAGGAAGAGGTCGTGGGCGAGGAAGACAGACCTTCAATAAGGCAACAGTAGAATGTTTCAAATGCCACAACCTTGGTCACTTTCAATATGAGTGCCCAAAATGGAACAAGGAGGCAAATTATGCTCAACTGGAAGAAGAGGATGATCTGATGTTAATGGCATACGTGGAGATGCACAATGCAAGAAGAGAGGATGCATGGTTCTTAGATTCCGGGTGTTCAAATCACATGTGTGGAGACAAAGGTATGTTTTCGAGTCTGAATGTAAACTTCAAACATTCAGTAAAACTTGGAAATAACTCCAGAATGCATGTTGCTGGAAAGGGCAGTGTGAAACTTGTTTTAAATGGTGCTACTTATATTGTTGGAGAAGTATATTTTGTTCCAGATCTTAGGAACAACCTCCTGAGCATTGGACAACTTCAAGAGAAAAACCTATCAATATTGATTCAGCATGGCACCTGTAATATTTATCATCCACACCGAGGATTGATTGCTCAAAGCAAAATGAGCTTGAATCGCATGTTCATCCTAGTAGCTGAAACTCAAGCCACAAATGTTCAGCCAGAAGAATGTCTTCACACAAGCAGCTCGGACTTAACTCATTTATGGCACCAGAGGTATGGACATCTGGGCTATAAAAGGTTACACACGTTGTACTCCAAGAAGATGGTTCATGGATTACCCCAACTTGAAGACTCAAAGACTACTTGCACAGATTGCCTAATTGGGAAGCAACATAGGAACATCATACCAAAACAAAGCACCTGGAGGGCAAGTCAAGTCCTGGAGTTGATCCATGCAGATATATGCGGACCTATTTCTCCCACATCCAACAGTGGCAAGAGATATATTTTGTGTTTTATTGATGACTTCAGTCGCAAGGCATGGATGTATCTCTTGTGTGAAAAGTCTGAGGCACTATACCACTTCAAAAACTTCAAGAAGATGGTTGAGAAGGAAGCAGAGATGTTTATCAAGTGCTTAAGGACGGATAGAGGAGGAGAATTTACATCTCATGAGTTCAACAGTTTCTGTAAAGAGCAAGGGATCAAGAGGCAGCTCACCACAGCTTATACGCCCCACCAAAATGGTGTGGCCGAGAGGAAAAATCGAACTGTGATGAACATGGTTCGATCAATGTTATCCGCCAAGAAAGTTCCAAAAACCTTTTGGCCTGAAGCTGTAATGTGGACTTTCTACGTACTGAATAGGTGCCCTACTTCAGCAGTACAAGATGTCACACCTCAAGAGGCATGGAGTGGAGTCAAGCCTTCTGTGGATCACTTCCGAGTTTGGGGGAGCGTTGGACATGTGCATATTCCAGATGCAAGAAGAGGTAAATTAGACAATAAAAGCTTTACTTGCATTCTATTAGGGGTGAGTGAGGAGTCTAAAGGATACAGGTTGTTTGATCCTATTACAAAAAGAATAGTAGTGAGCAAGGATGTTGTTTTTGAAGAAGAAAAGATGTGGGAATGGGGTGACACATATGAGCAGCAAATTTTAGTTGATTTAAAATGGGGTGATGATGATGAAGTAAATGAGGGTGAAGAAACAGGAGAAGGAAATGAAAAAGTGGGCAACCCTAATGAAGAAATAGAAGGGCCTGCAGCAAGCAGCACCGATGAAGGGAGGGTGAGAAGAAGACCTGCATGGATGGAGGATTATGAGAGTGGTGAAGGTTTGAGTGAAGATGAATCTCATATGGTGCAGGATGTCACAGGAGAAGATCCCATTTTCTTTGAAGATGCAGTGCAAGAAGAAAAGTGGCGTCTCGCTATGGATTCTGAAATCAATTCAATTGAGAAGAACAAAGCGTGGACTCTCACGGATTTACCAGAAGGGGCCAAGAAAATCGGAGTCAAATGGATCTATAAAACTAAGCATGATGAGCAAGGAGCAGTGATCAAGCATAAAGCACGCCTGGTAGCAAAGGGTTATTCACAAAAGGAGGGAATTGACTACTCAGAAGTGTTTGCACCTGTGGCAAGACTAGACACAGTGAGGACCATCATTGCGTTAGCTGCTCAGAAGGGCTGGAAGATCTCTCAACTTGACGTCAAGTCTGCTTTTTTGCACGGAGATCTGAATGAGAAAGTGTTTGTTGAGCAGCCTAGAGGATATGAGAAGAAGGGGAAGGAGCACATGGTGATCTCCGTGGACCCTTCTGGTTCTGGAACTAAAGACCTCCAACCTGCCTCTATTATGCAAGATAGGCAGCAGCACACTGTGACCTATAAGAAAAGAGGTCGACAAGAGGTCACTGAACCTTCTCCTAAGAAATTTAAAACTATTTTGGGAGGCAAACTTCTCACTCTACATGCTGAAGCTCTTGGTTTGGCTGCAGCTGATGATGATGTTGCGCTTGTGACATTGAAGAAGAGATTGGGCAGACCGCTTGGCAGCAAAAACAAGAGTTCCCGATCTCACAAGAAAGTAGGATTGACTCCTCTCCGTCTTACATATCCTGCTGCTACTGCTACTCAAGAGGTTGGCCCTAAAACTAAGGGCAAGGAGAAACTTTAAGTTTCTCGATTCTGTGCCTAGCATTTGCTTTAGAGTTTGGTGCTATGTAAGTTAGTCACTCTAGTCGTACACCAATTGAGGTCTCTAGGCGAGTAGGGTTGCTATAGCAAGAACTTGGATAGTTTGGGTTTTGAGCTTTTAGCTAGGCACTTTCAATAAGTGTGCGTATTTGTTTGCAATGAGAGTCACTTGTCATTTGTTTGATATCTTGTGCCACCTAGAACTATTGGTATGAGACAGCTTGTGATGTATGTGCCTTATGGCTATGGATAAGTTAATGAAGTTATCTATTTCTCAAAAAAAAAAATGTATAATTTTAGAGAGGTTATATTGTAAATAGGTTTATTATAGGTTAGTTTAGTCTATGTAAAAGTTTCATTCAAAAATATCATTTTATAAATGCAATTAATATGAATTCTTTATTTTAAACCGAAATTTCCATCGAAAACAAAATTTTCTCTTAAATTTCCTTAAATTTGGAATACCGAAATTGAAATTTGAAACCTTAGTCATATATTCTCATAGCTACAGTCAATTACGGCACCTGTACTATATACTTTCCAGACTGCGACTGCGACTGCTACTGCTACATTCCTTTTCATCGATTGAAGCACGAAGGTGCTAAGAAATATCTCAATTTAAATGCATTGAATCTTCCTGTTCAATTTGATTTTTCTCCTCATATTTTCTTTTATAAAGTTCGCTACTGATCGTCAATTTGCTTTACAGCTTCTATCACACTTCTTATCTTGGATCGGAAAAAATAATGATGATGCAAATCCCAGTTCATCAAATGATATTCATTTTGCTGTTATCCATATGCCGCGCAAGTACTGCTGCACCACAGATGGCAATAGGTGATTGCCCAACGGAGTGTGGAGATGTTATCATCCCGTACCCTTTCGGGATTGGACCTGATGCAAGATGTTACTATGACGATTGGTTTCAGATCGACTGCAACAACTCTACCGAAGGGATTGGTACGCCTTTCTTGAGGCGTACCAAATTGGAGGTGCTGAGTATATCTATCGGAGGAACGCTTCGGGTGAACAGCCCCGTTACATTCTTCTGCGAGGGAAATAATAGCCAAGCGGTGGATTTAAGCGACAGCCCTTTCGTCTACTCTCAGAGCTTCAACATATTCACTGCAGTCGGTTGCAATTCCTTTGCCTTGTTGAGTTCCGCAAACTCTGTTGTTGGATGCAGGTCGGTGTGTGATGATCAAGGTGATGTGAGTTGCAATATCAGTAGTAACTGTTGTCAGACTGGTATTCCTCCACGCCTCACTGTGATTAATGCTAGTTCATCTGAGAGTAGTACAAATTGCAGTAACTTTGCCTTCCTCGGTGAGAAAGATTGGTTCGAGTACAACATTTATTCATCATCAACAGTTTCTAAGTTTACAGCGGCCATGAAGAGTATGCGCAAGGTTCCTGTGGTACTAGACTGGCGCATAAACAACAACACCAGGCCATTTGATTTATATAACATGTCCATTGTTGATTTTGATGAGTATCAAAGTAATATTGGTTTTTACTACATTGTTTATCATGATAATGATGAGAAATTGCTTTGGCCATCCTCGTCTTGCTATATTAACACAGCAGTCGATCGCTCGGAAATTAATTGTTCCTGCCACAGGGGGTTCGAAGGAAATCCATATCTCGGGTTTTCTTCTTGTGATGGTAATTGAAAATTTTACTTTTTTTATTTTATTTATTTATTATTTTTTATGATCAAAACATTTTGCTGGCCTTGTGTTTCAACAAAACTATACCTGTACGTGGTCCTGTTTTAATATTGCAATTTTGGTCATGTGTTTGCATATTTTCAAAGTAACCAAAATATCAAATTAGTAATTAATTAAATAGGTTTAATGATAAATACATTTTCATTCCAACAAAACGTTGTATTTTTTACTTTGATAAAATAAAATAAAACTGCACCACCAAAATTAAATGTATGCGGAAAACATGATTTTTTTTTTTCAGAATGAACTAATTATTGTTTTGTTTGTGAGTTAAGTTGCCGAAAAAGTCTCATCCTAATAATTATCTGTAATTGTTTTCTTTTTTGTCCCCTCCATTATTTCAGACATTAATGAATGCCAAGATTCTCAGCGATACTGTGGCAATCACAGCAAGTGCGTGGACTATTATGCTGGGTATGCATGCGATTATGAGGACGGGCGCCGGACTCAGTGGAGTAAGGCTAAATTGATCCTTGCCGCAGGTAGAGAATGTAATTCATAAATATATTACAAATATTGTTAATGCAAATAGTGGTCTTGCGTTTGTAGTTTTTTGGTGGTCATGCAAATTCATCTGTCCATATACTTCATGTCCTCCATTTTGAATCTTCACCTCCAACATAGAAAACATATCAAAACGGAAAAAGAAGATTAATTGAAAGAGTAGTCCAGGCTTGTTAATTACTTAATGCAAATGATGTGTACCTTAACAGTTATCAGTATCTATTAAGCACAGATTTGCTCACATAACAGACAGTTTTAGGGACAAATGCATTTCAACCACATGTATTATTTATAAAAGCAGAAATTATAACAACTTAAAACTATGTATTTATTTTCATACATCAGATTCATTTCTCTCTCACAGTCCCTTAAAAACTGTCTCCTAAGTGAGCAGGTCTTTTATTAAGCATAAAATGATTGATTTAAGATTAATTATTAATAATTTGAAGTTTAATTAAGAAACAACAAATATTATGTTAATTAAGAATCAAACAAAATCCTTTCAGAAAAAAAAAACAAACAAAATAACTAACTATAATAAAAAAAATAAAACATAAAATTAAATTGACTAACTAGTAAGCAAGATAAACGTGCTAAAAACTTTATATATATATATATATATATATATATATATATATATATATATATTATTTTTTTTTTGGTTAAGAGGGAAAACAAGATATTGCTCGTTGGACAATTTGGTACATATCTATACTATTATTAAGAGAATAAAATAAAAAATAATTGCACATGCAGAGCGTGTGTGGAGAAATGCTCGTATTAGTTAATAAAGGAGGGCCAATTGACACTTGAAATTTTTGTCTGTTAGATCATTTGGTTTTTTCATGATCTGTTTTTCTTTAAGTACGTATAAGGGCAAAATTGTTATCAATTATTTATTTAAAGGAAAAATTGTTAATCTTGGTAAAAATTTCATCTATACTATTATTAAAGAAAAAGTGTTGTTAGCTAAAATAATAACATTTGACAGAAATGACCCTAAAACATTAAAAACCTCTGAAAATTAATTAAATCATAAGGGCAATTATGACAATTAAAAAATATATTTTTATAAAGAAAAAAACAAGAAAAACTAATTTTTTTTTTCGACTATCTTCCCTATGCAATAACCTTTTTATCCATTGCATTTTCTTTTTTATTTTTCCACAAACCATTTTTCTCTCCCTTAATCTTATCTCTCCAAAAGCCATTTTCTTCTATTACTTTTTCCTTTTTCATTTTCTCAAATAATAATAATTATTATTATTTTTACTTTTATACATGTAAAACATGTGTGGGAAAAGACTAGTATTTACTTTCAGCACTTTTATGTTTCTTTCATTTCTTCTAAAATGTGTGTGTGTGTGTAAGGGTTGCTCTGGGATGGTGCCAGCGGTGCCACCACACCAGGCCTCCGATTTTTGAAGGCTTCAGGTCTTTAATATGTATATTATATATATAATCTATATATTACAAATAAAACTCATATTATTATAGAACTGATGTTATATAATTTTTTATTAATACTCTATACTATTCAAAAAATGATAAACACTCGAAAGAGTTATAATAGCTTATCGATCTAATCCAATTGGTATAGCGTTAAATCTTTCTTTGGATCATGTTGTAGTTTTTCTTTCACTTTTTTCCTCTTTGTTGAGATTTATGTACTTTTTCTCCCTTCTTTTTAATTTTTTTATGCCTTTTTTTTTTTTACCTTCTTTGTTGAGTTATGCTCTTTTTCCTCCTTCTTTCTTATTTTTTTTTTCCTTTTCTTGCCACATATATAAAGTAACCATTTTATACCTTGGTTTTGATCCAAACCAGTTTATAATATTATACCAGTGATAGACCTTGCCACCAGGTTCAACTGGTTGTTGCCTCTGTCTTTCTATTTTTTTCTTAGAACAACGAAGCTGGAAAAGAAATAGGAGAGAGAAGCAAGCAGTGCAAAAGGCTTATATATAGGTGAGGGGCAAAACAGTAAAAGTCACGGCACGAGGCAGGGGCAAAATTAGAAATGCACTATTCTTAAGGAAGCACTGTTCACGACATCAACTAGTGCTTTTTACCTACTCGACCTAGTAGAGCTACTCACTCAAACTAGTATAATTTGTTCCAGATTTGTTTGCTGACTTTGCTCACTTATTAAAAGGACTACCTAACTAAACTTTCTCCTAGTTGAAACTATAGGATCCAACTAATTAAACTAGTACATCCGCTAAGACCGCAATTGATGTACATCCATACTGGTCACTAGACTGAACCTGCCACACATACAGCCTAAAAAAGTCCAAGGTAAACCAAAAAAAGTACCAAAGAAAAAACCCAACTAAATAGTAAGAAAAGGAAATCAGACAGTAAGCCCAAAAACCTGTAGCCTCTCCAAGAATCACTCTTTGGTTCCGTAACTGAAAGTACAAGAAAAATGTAGGCAACTCACTCACAAAATTTTTCGTAGTTGAATTGATAGAGATAAAAAACAACAATTGGTTGAAGATACAGATTTAACTGTTCAAGAGTGTTTTGGTAAAATTAAGGATATGTACTTGGCTTTTTAAGGATTTATGAAAAAAATGAATTAGAGATATAATAAGTAGAAAAAGTCTAAAATATTAAATTTGCAGGACCAACTAGAACCACCCTATTTTGTAAAGAGTCCAAAATTTCAACAATACACCACCAATTCAACTTATTTGTGACAAATTCATATACTTATGTATACTTAGTTTGTCTTTTAAATAACTTTCTTAATTACATGCACCTTGCATCCAATCAAGATTAACTTGTTCACACCTTTTATGACGTACATAGAACTGGCAAGCTCATTTTTGTTCGTATAGCATTTACAATTTTTGTGCGAATCATATTCACACAAATGCCATTGCACAATATTTTTTTTTTCTCTCTCAAAACCCTTAGCCTACCCCACCCTTATATATGTCAGTGAGAATCGACCCCACAACCTTTACAATGTTGGAATTATAATTTAGCAATAAGTGACAGCTCACCGACTCATATTGCACAATATAGGTAAATTTGTTTTACACTAGTTTTGTTCCAATAGGGAGTGTATATACTCTCTTCTTTTTCTATATATATGTTTTAAGTAAGTGAAATATTGGAAAAAACCAATACTAACTCCAGAGAGTGTTAACTTTAGTTAACAATCTTAGATTACCTTAGTGAAAGTTTCTTAATGTAGAAGAATTTACCTTTTTTTTTTTTTTTTGAGTGATACGTTAGATACCATAGAAGAATTTTATTTTTTATTTATTTATTTTTTTTAATCTTTTTGAAAGGTCCTTTTAAATTTGTTTCGTGGCAAACACTCTAAAAGTGTCTTGTCCAAATAAATTATCTTTGTAGTTTCAATCTAAAAATAGGTCATTGAATTTGACTTTGCACATATTGGTGGCTGAGTTATGCAGGTTTGAGCTCGAGCCTTGGACTCTTGTTGTTGCTTATTGGTGTATGGTATGGATACAAATACCTGAAAAAAAAGAATGAGATAAAACGAAAAAAGATGTTCTTCAAACGAAATGGTGGTTTATTATTAGAAAAACAATTATCGTCAGGTGAAGTTAATGTTGAGAAAATCAAATTGTTCAAATCACAAGAGTTAGAGAAGTCTACCGATAATTTTAAAGTGGATAGAATTCTTGGCCAGGGAGGTCAAGGTACTGTATACAAAGGCATGTTGGAGGACGGGAGAATTGTTGCTGTGAAGAAGTCTAAAATAGTTGATGAAAGCCAACTTTCAGAATTCATCAATGAGGTTGTCATTCTTTCCCAAATTATCCATAGAAATGTGGTTCAACTATTGGGTTGTTGTTTAGAGACAGAAGTTCCTCTTTTGGTTTATGAATTTATACCAAATGGAACCCTTTCCAAGTATATCACAGAGCAGACTGAAGACTTTTCACTCACATGGAAAATGCGCTTACGAATTGCCACAGAAATTGCAGGGGCTCTCTCTTACTTACACTATACAGCTTCCTTTCCAATTTATCACAGAGATATCAAGTCTACAAACATACTCCTAGATGATAAATATAGAGCAAAAGTTGCTGACTTTGGAACTTCAAGATCAATTGCTATTGACCAAACTCACCTAACCACATCACTTGTACATGGCACATTTGGTTACTTGGACCCTGAATACTTTCAATCAAGCATATTTACGGAGAAAAGTGATGTGTATAGCTTTGGGGTTGTTCTTGTTGAGCTCTTAACAGGACAAAAACCAATTTCTTTTCTAAGGTCAGAGGATGAAGGTAGAAGTCTTGCCACATATTTCATTACTTCCATGCACAAAGATCGTCTATTTGAAATTGTTGATGCTCAAGTTTTGAAGGAAGGATCGAAAGCAGATATTGCAATAGTGGCAAACCTTGCAAGAAGATGTCTGGATTTGAATGGGAGGAACCGCCCTACAATGAGAGAGGTCACAGCAGAGCTAGAAGGGATTCAAACGACAGAAAATACTTCTAATGGCGAACAAAACTTTGAAGAGGTTGAATTTGTCAAAACTGAATCAGTCGAGCCATGGGATATTTCTTCAAGTTCAACTGGAATAATAGGGTCAGCTTTGGATGCTGGTTGGGTTTCACCATTCTATGATATCCCACTATTACCTTCAAGTCTAGGTAGGCAAAATATTTCTTAGATTTTCCCAAAAAAATGCCCTTTGGTTTCACCTATTTCTTAGTTGCAGTATTATTCTAATTGTGTTCTGTATGTTCTAAACATCAAATAAAAATAATCTCTTGTTTGCTACTTAATAAAGCAGTGCTGTAATTTGGGAGTAGTTTTAGTGTGCCTAACATCGCCGCTTATAACTAGGCACCTAAAGCTAAATGTATTAGATTTTAATTTGTACTTGTTAGGAACACAAAATCACCACTTATAACTAGTCACCTGAAGCTAAAATTTGTAGCGGTATCCAAATGGGATTCGTCATACCTGAAGGCTTGCATGAAGAGATTAATAATCAAACATTTTATTACAATGCAGTAAGATTCGTGAAAAAAAAAAGGCTGCAATACAGTACATACAAAAAATAAAAATTTCATCCCAAGCAAAAGCAAGTGTTCAAATAGAAAAAAAAAAAAAAAAAGGAAGGAAAAAATCTCATAAAATGGCGTTATTAGTCACTATTTTTGAAATTTGTGAAGAAATTAGAGCTTATTCCAAAAACACTTGGTAAGTTGGTATTGTGATAAAGAGTGGAGAGACCATATTAAGATTCTGTCAAAATTGCAAAATGATGGTCTAGTTATTGTCCTCTCTTCATCATCGTTTCAAAAGAAAAAAATATAAGTTCTTTCTCTACTCTGTCCTCTCTGTCAGTTCCCGGTTCTTTTTCAAAACCCCATTTTGGGTATTCTAAAACAACCCTCACCAGTCACCACCACACTTGCCACTCCTCACTAAACCTCTCATAGAACCCCCATTCCTACAATGGCCGGGATTCTCAAACCTCCCGGCGCTTTCCAAGTCACGCCGCACAAAGTCTCCGTCTGCATACTCCTTCAGATCTACGCGCCGCCCGGCCAAGTCGCCGTTCCCTTCCCCTTCTCCTCCGCCGACCACCACAACCGCTTCGGCTTGTTCTTGCTCGCCCTCACTAAGGTACTAGTACTGCTCTCACTGCTTTCAGGTTCAAAGTTTCGATCTTTTTGCTCAAAATTGAACTGGTGGGTCTGGGTTTTGCAGTCTTTCGATGACATTTTCGAGCCGAAATTGGATGATCTGATACATCAATTGAGGGGGATTGGGGGATTGGTGAACTATTTTTTGATTGATTCTCTGACCAATAGGCTCTCTTCTCTTTTGTCGCCTGATGATTTGTTTAACTTCTTCAATGATACTCGAGGTCAGTTCATCATTTTTGTCCTTTTGGTTGTTGTTGGATAATTTTTCATGTTATGCTTTTGAACTTAATGGATGTTTGTGTTCAGGAGTCCTTGGGGGTCCGGATGTTATTTTGGAAGCTGACCAAGTTGTTTTGGATCCAAATAGCAACCTGGGGATGTTTGTTCGCCGCTGCGTGCTTGCATTTAATCTCCTAACCTTTGAGGTATCATTGTTTTTGTTTTTCAAATTCAGTGAATAACTAAACAGAAGCAAAAGGGGACCGATTTTCAGCAACTCAATATGTGTACTTTTTAGGCTATTTAGCAACCACATGATGCGTGCGTAGGTGGAATTGAATGTTGTGTTGTATTGAAATTATGGATTATATGGGGAACTGTCATTTTCTTATAAGTTTGGTATTAATGCAGGGTGTGTGCCATCTTTTGAACAGTATAGGGGCGTATTATAAAGAAGCACTCTCAAGTTGTTCTCCGAATGAGGCACCTCAGTTGGATGATTCTAGTAATGATTTAGAAACACTTTCAGAGTATGAAAACATGGACCTGGAGAATTTCGTTTTTGAAAAAGTCACTGAAGAAATGGAAGCTAGGCAAAGAGCTGGTGGAAGAGTTTCTTTTCATCTTCATGCACCTAAGGCACTTGTTGGACTGGTTGAAGGTATGTATAAGTAATAAGAACCATTCTCGTGAAGCACATATAGATGCTTCTAATTCATATAGGTCTTTGTGCAGGAAAGACAATAATTTTATGACTTTACTGTTTGAACTTGTTTCTGAACTAAGCAGGGCATCCTCCTCATATTCCTCTAAGAATAGAATTGGAAGAGAATTATGAGTAGTTGAACGAGTTATATTACAACTTACTCTGGCACATCATTCATTAAAGCTAAGTAATCTATATTTGTAATTGCTGGCATTCTGGAGAGACGCATGATATAAGTTGGAAAATTATCTGGGGAGCTTTAGATTCAGAAATTATTACAATCGTCATCAATTTTTCCTATTTCTTTTACTCTTTTTTTATTTTTTATTTTTTAAATATTTTTTTTATCATCAAAACATCTAAAATTCCTTTAGTTTTGGAAAACTGCATGCAACGAGACAAAATATTTCATTTTTTATGCTGAACATGTTGTGCTTACCCCAGCTCACTATTTTCTGTTCCTCAATTGGATTTGCTCACAAATCTAAAATATGATGTTCAAGTTTCAACTTACTGGCAAACATGTACATGTGTAACACAATTTAAACTTGCAGATATTGAGGTTCCTGCGGACCCAAAATTGAAATATGGTGACAAACTTAGAGAAGGCTGTCAATATGCACATCCTCCAAGCAATACATTAAGAGATCTTGATCCCAATGGTGGACTATTCCTACGAACACACTGGCAGGTACAAGGATTTCTACAGGAGCAAGCTGACGCACTCGAAAAGTAAGAGATTAAAGTATCTGTCAAAATCTTTGTTTCCCTGTGTGTTTTATCCTATAATCCTTTTTGCTGTAAAGCCGTATTAATATTTCTTTGGCAGGCAGGGGGGATCTTTCTCTTTGAATGATTTTGAACTTATGCTGAGGCAGCTTCAAAGCTTGGCACCTGAGCTACATCGTGTTAGTGACTTGCCTATATGCTTTACTTATTAGGTGATGTGTGTTGTACTTGCACTTAAAACTATTCTGCTTTTCATTTTTTTTTTCTGGGATCTTGATGCAGGTTCACTTCTTGCGTTACTTGAATAGCTTGTATCATGATGATTATTTTGCTGCTTTGGAGAATCTTCACTGCTATTTTGATTACAGGTATGTCAGAACTTCATCTCCGTAGTTACACTTGTAACTGCTTGATAAAATGCTGCTTTTACTTTATACTTCTTCGTTTAGTAACCTGAATCCAGGCTGCTTTGAATGTAACTTGCAAAATGGTGAGCCATGGCTTCCTGATCTTCATACTAAAGAAATTTCCTTTAAATCATTGTTATGACTAGATCTATCACCACTCTTAAAGGTTTTCTTTAAGTGTGTAGTGGCATGCTCCTTACTTGGACTTATCTCAATGAAGTCAAGTCTGACATATCTTCTTGGGCTTTGATTAAGATTTCAGAATAAAGCTCTTTCAGAGTGTAGTTTTATGTTAGTTGTGTACTTGTGTTACCGTTTATATCCACTGTTAGTTTTTCTTTTTTTTCCTTTTTGGATATGATTGTAATATTTCTCTGCTGTTATTTCTAGCTTTATATACAAGCGTACTCGGGTCAGGTCTTTGTGGTCATATATTATTTATTTATTTGTTTTTTTTTTTTACAGCACATTATATAGAAACTTATGTCTTTTTGACCTTTCTTCATCTAGTGAAGTCTGCTAAAATAGGATGTTTCAAATTTGAAGTCATTTACGTCATACACTGTTTCTCCTTTTCTATAAAACTCATTTTATATAGAAAAAATAAACACTGGAATATTTTGTTTCTGTATATGATAACCTCTAGATGATGCATCAAGAATATTTATGATATTGTTGTTGTATTTCTCTTGTTGTGCTCTCAAAATAAAGATGAAGTTCAAGAACAAAACTTTTTATCACTGATTAACTGATCATATAAGTATTGGCACAAAAGTGCAGGGATTGAAGGATTTGATTTTGTTCCTCCAGCATCTGTTTCCGATACCTTAGGAAGATTTGAAATTGCCTTGCTATGTTTGGGGATGATGCATTTCCACTTTGGTCACCCAAAGCAAGCTCTGGAGGTGAGCATGAGGAGGATTTTACCACTTTTCTAAAAAGAACCCATTTGTTTTTTTACACCTCTAATTATGAATCTTCTGTCATATTTTATGTCTCTGTGGTTTTCTAATATGTTTGCTTACACATTTTCAGGTTTTGACTGAAGCGGTTAATGTTTCTCGGCAGGTGATTTCCCTAGCCTACACTTGCATCTAAATCTAACATATTTTACATGTCAGTTATATTCATTTGCAATTTCTTAATGTTAATACACCTTTCCGTTTTATCTTCATCATACATGTTTTTGTGTCTCACTTTGTGTTTTCATCTTTTGGACATATACATGCATCTCAATGAAAAATATTGTTTTTCACATATATGCACAATGCTTATAAAAAATTGGGCCTTACGACAATCAATTTGTGCAGCAAAGTAATGAGACATGCCTTGCTTACACATTAGCGGCCATCTGCAATTTGTTGTCAGAAACTGGTATCTCTTGCACAACTGGAATACTGGGTTCATCATATTCACCTCTGACCCGAATAGGCATTTCCCTGTCTGTCCAGCAACAACTGTTTGTTCTCTTGAGAGGGTCTTTGAAGAGAGCAGACAATTTGAAGTTAAAGCGATTAGTAGCTTCCAATCATCTTGTGATGGCTAAATTTGATTTGACGGTGAGCCTGGGAATTGCAATGCCTTTTACAGATTCTTAGTGTACCTCTCTCTTCCCCTCCCAATTCTGGCAGGGTTTATTTGTAAAGACTTGATTAAAAGGAATCTACAAACTTTGATCTTAGCCAGTAAAAATTGTAATTTTGTATATTGTTTTGCAGCATGTGCAAAGGCCTCTAGTTTCATTTGGTCCCAAGGCTTCAATGAAGCTTAAAACAAGCCCAGTTAATGTCTGCAAGGTAATGTGGATCCTTTGAAGCCATCCAATGCTCTTTTAACATATTAAAATGTTTGATTTCCTAGCATGGTCGCTGTTCCCCTTGCCCTAATATATATATTTTTTGCAGGAACTTAGATTAAGTTCTCAATTGATTAGTGAATTTGCCGCTGAGACTTCTTCAATGACAACTGATGGTGCTTTTAGTACTGCATGGCTTAAGAATTTAGAGAAGCCAATGGATTTACAAGTCTTGTCTCATGAAAGTGGAGGAAGCTGTCCCAGTGCTTTCCAATTCTGTGCAGAACCAAGTCCAGTTCCTGCATCTGTGTTACAATTAGTAGGCTCTTCATACTTACTCCGGGCCACTGCATGGGAGACATACGGAAGGTGATCCCCAGTCTAATAGATTATGATCTTTGTTATGCTGATTTAACTTCTAGTTGACAGTATCTGCATTTTTTTGGGGAAATAATGTGGAAGTTATATTGACTGGATATTGAGTTAGCTTGTCATATGAAATTCTTAGGTTGATTGCTTGAGATGGCCCTTATGTTTCTTGCTTTTATTTTTTTGTAAGATTTGTGAAAAAGAAAAAAAATGAAGTAAATAGGACACTGGTAGTTTACTACTTGAGTTTTATAAGATTATGGATTCAACTATAAACGCTGATTCTATTTTTTTCTTTGGTCTAACTACGTTTTATAACTCAAATGACTTGTCTCTCTTAACGTTTTTTTTTTCTTATTTTGTTTGTATGTCATCAGCACCTCGCTTGCTAGATTTAATGCTGTTGTTCATGCAACTTGTTTTCCTGATGTTTCGAGGTAATTTCTAGCTGAAAGTATTACAAGATTTACACCTCCTGTCTCCATTCATTTCTTATAACACATCACCTTCTTTCCCTTTTTAACCTGAGCTCACTATTTCATGGATGCCCTCAGCACATCTGACACAGCATTAGCATATTTGAAGCTTATCCAACATCTAGCAGTTTCTAGAGGATACAAAGGTTAGATGAAATGCTTGCATTCCTTTCCACTAGCTTTCACTCTCTGGAGTGGAGGCGGTTCTGTTAATCAGATTTTTCACTCTGAATTATATAATCTATAATACAGTCTTAGTTACTTGTCGTAAATTTTTGATGACTTGTATTTCGTTCGTTTATACTTGTTTAGAGGCCTTTAGTGCTCTTAAAATAGCTGCCGAGAAGTTTTTATCTGTCTCAAAGTCACGGATCTTGCTACTAAAACTACAGCTGCTTCATGAGCGTGCTTTACATAGGTTAGTTTGTCGGTTAGACGTAAACAAAGGTTTTTCTTTGTATACAGTATTTCTTATCCCCTGGTTGGTATGACCTTTGATCCAAATATATTGCTGAAAATCATTTAGAGGACATTTGAAGCTTGCCCAACAAGTATGCGATGAGCTTGGAGTCCTGGCATCATCTGTCACTGGTGTGGATATGGAACTGAAGACAGAAGCAAGCCTTCGAAATGCTCGTACATTGCTTGCAGCAAACCAGTTCAGTGAGGTGAACTAGACTCCATCTTATGAATGTGTCATTAGCTTCTTTTATCTTCCAAGTGAAAATGTTTTCATCTTGGTGATCAGTATGTTTTTATCCTGGATATAACACACCGGATTGCCTCAACTTAGCAGGACCTCTGTCTGCAAATTTGATATGCTTTGAAACAACAAGAATAATATTTAGCTTGCCATCAATATGAATGAACTTTGGTTGCCTCATTTCAACCAAGGCATATAGTTTGATATGCTTGTAGTGCTGTTTGAGTTTTGCTTACATATTTTGATGTTTAATTGCAGGCAGCAGCTGTAGCACACTCCCTCTTTTGCATGTGTTACAAATTCAATATGCAAGTCGAAAATGCTACTGTTCTTCTTTTACTAGCTGAAATCCACAAGGTACAATTATGCATTTGATGCAAAATGTGGTTGGAGGTTCAGAACTTCAGATATGCTAAACGTGTACTATATCACTTTTCCTATGGTAATCTTTTTAAAAATAGTGAGAGGAAGTTCTTACCTATAGCTGAGCATTTCAATCCCCCATGCACATGCCAATTAAAAGAACCATACTGCACACCACTATCTGGGAGATACACCACAGCCTAAGAATTTTTATTTTTTAGTATTTATTTGGTCGTGGTGTAAGAAGTTTAGTTGAATCAATACATAGAAGTTTTGACCGGAATAATAACATAGAAGTTAAGAAGGATTTGAATGTAGAGTTCTACATCTATTGCTTGTTTATGAGGCCTTTTAGTTGATTTCTTCACAAGCCCAACCTAGTCATGAGTTTTTTTTCTTTTCACTTTATCTCAGTTATTTGAATTTTGCTTTTTGTTGGCTATCTTTCTTCTTTATTTGTCTATTTATATAATTCATGTTGTATGCCACAGTTAATCTTTTATTCTTTTTTCTCAGAAATCAGGTAATGCTGTTTTAGGTCTTCCGTATGCGTTGGCGAGCCTCTCATTCTGCCAGTCATTTAACTTGGATCTTCTCAAAGCATCAGCCACACTCACACTAGCCGAGTTGTGGCTTGCACTAGGATCAAATCATGCTAAAAGGGCCTTGAGCCTTATATATGGGGCTTTTCCTATGATTCTTGGTCAAGGAGGTTTGGAACTCCGTGCTCGGGCCTATATTGTAGAAGCAAAATGCTATCTATCTGATCCAAGCTTTTCTGGTATGTCAACTGAAGCCTACTTTTTCTGTTAATCAGATACTACATAATCTTGCCCCCATAGTCTTTAGGTACCATGCATACATGTTTATCACAACATGTTACAATGTTGAATAAGTTTGTGCGTGTTGCTTTGAGAATAGTATCTTATGTTATACCTGAATCAGTGATGACTTGTTTTTGTTCACCATGTCTTGCTCAAGCCTGGTAATTTGGCTATAGAATAGATTATATGAGTGCTCCTCATTGATTCGAAAAAAAAACTTGGATCATTGCCTTTTTTTTCATTATAACATTGGATTTTGTATTCTCCAACTTCTTATGCATTGCTGTCTCGAATATCACTTGCAGTTTATGAAAGTCCTGACGTTGTGCTGGATCCTCTGAGACAAGCTTCAGACGAGCTTCAATTGCTGGAGGTAAATATACTTAAGAATTTGCATCTGTGAAACTTAAGAGTTGGTTACTAATGAGTAATGCCCCTCTGTAAAGTCTAAGTTTGTCGGTTCTTAATCTTTATTTTTATTAAGCCCACTTGATAAAGAATAAAAAAAATAGAAAAAGGTCTGTTCTTTTTTCTTTTCCTTCCCCCCCCGTCTAATAATGTTGTTGTGGTGCTTTGTGCTCATGGTGGCTGGAGCAGCTGATACAATGTGACAGCCGCCACAGCCATGTTTATACTCGTGAATTGTTGAATTGTAACCTAACCCAGATGCAAGCTAGCATATAGTAGTATAGACTATAGATAACATATACCCTACATACTACTTGGTTGGATGCTCTAGTATCTCATGGTTTTATTAATGGGATAAAAATACTTCTGGTGCACAGTATCACGAATTGGCAGCAGAAGCTTTCTACTTAATGGCTATTGTCTTTGACAAACTGGGAAGACTAGAGGACAGAGAAGAGGCTGCAGCTTCATTTAAGAATCACATTTTGGCCCTTGAGAATCCTCAAGATGAGGAAGATCCTCTGATCGACATGTTTTGAAGGACAACATTGATGTATGTATATTCATGTCTGTATAGATTAGATGCTTTTGAAGAACAGATATTTTGAGGACAATTTTATTTAGATGAGAGTCAAGTTAACCCGGGTTTTTAGGCCTTGGGTCCGATTTCTCACTGGCAAGGACAGGTCATTTCTAAGGATCATCCAACCTTTTGGTACCCTATTAGGGATTTGCTTCTTCAAAGGGTTGCTTATCTCTAGCAATTATGTCTAATATTGTATCATCTGATGATCATATCTTGAAGAGTTGAGATCAAAACCACATTTTGGACCAAGAGTCAAGTTTAGTTATTATGTGTTAAGCTAGGTTCTACTCTTTGTCACTCTTAAGTGAATTGAATTGAAGCGTCTGTTTTGCCATGGCATTGTTGGCATTACTTCGCTGGGAACCTAATACATACAAACGCTAGCATACAGTGTGTGCCAGTGTCATGGTGATGACTTATCATCCACGTTGATCATACTGTTTACTATGCCAATACATGTTTTATAGCTTATATGTTTATCTATTCATTACAGCTAATGCTAACAAAAGCATATTGTTTCCTGTTCAAACTTGTGGAATTGCTTTGACTCATGGTTACTGTGACAATCCATATCCTGTTGATTAAAATGAAACTCTAATCATGGTAATATGAATTCGGAAAAATGCCTGAGGGAATTTTATGTTATTTCTTTTTTCGGATGAAACCTCGACGAAATGAGGAAAATTTAGTACAAAGTTGCAGTTTCACTAAAAAGTAAGATACATTATATGGAGAATGCTACAGAAGTTTGAGATTGTCCTGGACTTAAATGGATTTGAAATGTCTTGTTCCAAAAGTTTCCTAAATAACCAAACAGAAGGGTGACCTGTATAAACATTGTTGGTGAATATAGAGGAAGACGGAAATTTGCTAGAGTCCACAGGCAGTCAGGATAATGAGCCTGGAGTATTCATGGAAGACTAACTAGTTCCCTAATCAACCATTTAAGAGAATGACTTGCTTTGCTAAACACTAGCTTCACCTATCTTCGTTCTTGAAATGTGGCAGTGTGATTGAAGGTGGCAAATAGTACAAGACAGCCAAAGCCAAAATTCCAGATTTCTTATGTGACACCTGAGATGTGGACATTGAGGATAGCTACGTGCATTAATCACACCTCACTGTTCTAATGACTTGCTTTGCTAGACACTAGCTTCACCCATCTTCATTCTTGAAATGTGGCATAGTGCGATTGAAGGTAGCAAATATTATAAGACAGTCAAAGCCAAAATTCCAAATTTTTTTTTGTGATACCTGAGATGCATGTGGACATCGAGGATAGTTAAGTGCATTCACACATCACTGTTCTAGTGGCATTTCCATTTCTGCCTCATTGAACAAGTAAATCAGTATTAAACTCCCGTCATTACTTGGTGTTCTCATTTGTTTATTATTCCTGATTACTTGAAGCAGAATGAACAATTATGCACCATATATAATTGATAATATTTCATTTCTAAATAGTTGGCCGCGTACCCTGAATGCTCTTCTACCCTTGTAATGCGTTGTATTATTCTACAGTTATCTTCTACCCTCTTGAATTGACCATGTCTACATCTGTTTCCATGTAAATCCAAACCCTAGCATTTGCTTTGAAGTTTGATGGTTCATTCTCTGAAAATGAGATAGAGTATGATTTCAGTTTGGTCAATATGGATTCCCGTGAAGCTTTCTTTTCTTATATTTTACAAACCAAGATCATTTTCAGCATCTGTAGTTTTTGTGTCATATTCTGTTACCACCGCCTTCAAAATTTAATCTCCATTGTTAGCCTTAATATTTATAGCTCTTTGAAGCATCCGTTTTAGCATAATATCTTGGAGGTTAATCCTGGGCAGGCAGCTAAGAGAGCTAATTAAATAGAATTGCAAGAAACTATGGGGAAGAAAGTAAGCCAAACATCAGTGAAAATATCTAAGAAAGAGAAGAAGGAGTTTAACAGTTTGATTAGACTCTTGAGGCCTAAAGTCTACATCACTGACAGCTCAAGCTTCAAGTCCCTTGTGCAAGACCTCACCGGCAATGGAAGCTCTAATATTTCAATCGCTACTTCCTCATCACACCCTCAGCAACAGCACAGAGTACCAGTTGTAGATGTTCATGAGGAGTATCAAGAAGAGCCTGAAAGGAGTACTAGTGTCAGTAGTGTGGATGTCTCAACTGATGCATCATTTGATTCTTCTGAGCTGTGGAACCAAGAAATGTTTATGAATGACCAAGAATTAAACCAACTGTGTTACCAGATGTATTCAGACGATACTATAACAACAAATATATTTGAAGGTTCATCACCTTCTGCAGCGGACCAAATGGTGGATATGTTGCCAATTCAAGATCTTGAGTCCTGGCTTTTGGGGACTGAGCCTTTTGATCCCTTCAACATTAATGGTTATGGTCAGATTGATCAAGAGGTCAGCATATTTGACTATGAGCTGTCAGGGCTACTATGATCAGATTGTTTGTTCTTCGAGTATTCATTTTGTAGACAAATATTCTTCCCTTCTTCACACTTCAGTACATTTACATATATGTACATAGCAATAGAACTATTTACTCAACGTGTGTTAATTAATACTTTGTATAGAGACTAGAGAGAGCCCATTTTTGCTTTTGCAAATTACTGTATATAATTTGTTCAGTCTATACTTTATCCCATCCATGTTCAGTTCCAGATACTTGTACGTTAATCAGTATGAATGCTACTTTTGAAGATTCAATGGGGAAAATCATATGGTATAGTTAGGTTTGGTGAACTTTGATTGCATGGTTTGTTCATATCATAAAAGATCAAAAAGGTAAAGTTCTATGTGCATTTGCACAAGGCTATAGGAGAATCCAGCTTAATTTATATTCCTTTTCATATTTCTAAATTCCTAGTATACAGAAACCTCAAGCTTGGCTTCATGTCATTGATAGAGTGCTAATTGGGGAAGAATACAATACCAGGCTGGTTAGGAATTGAAGTATTGTGACAAGAAAAGTTTTTAGGCATAAGCAACAGAAAAGTCCCAATACTTTATTCTTGCTGTCTTCCAGTACTGTAAAAAGTTACATGAGCATATTGTTAACTACAATTTTGGATTCCATTCTACACCTCACTGTTCTATACCTACAATTAGGTTACAATTTCAAAATTGGATTGTGTTTTTGGTTGATTGGTTTTGAAAATATTGGTTGAATTCGATTGTGATGTTAGGTTTGGAATTGGGGGTGAATTTAGGGTTTTGAAGAGTGAGGTGGAGCAGCTCAAGGGACTAGAGTAGGAGAGGAGGTTTGGGCCGACTCGACTCGTCGGAGGAAGAAGGTTGCACGAGGAAGAAGATCGAACTCTTAGGAAGGATGCAATGTCCATTTTGCCCTTCTTGTGGGTTGAAAATCTGAAAAGTGAGCCCTCATGTTGGTGCCAAGTCAGCATGTGAGATCACAAATGGATGCAATTTTGAAATTTGGACGCAACTGATGGAATTTGAAAGTGCAAGGACGATCATGATTGAAAAAAAAGATCAGGGACCAAACTGATATTTGCCCCAAAGTTGAAGGGGGCAAACTGAATTTAGTCATTTTCTTTTCATATATAGTAGATAATTGATTAAACAAACATATGTAAAAGTATCACTTAAAATTTTCATATTTTTCTTCAAAGTTGCATCATTTTTCTTGATTATTTACCCAAAATCAATATATCCACGATATTTCAATTGAAATTTCCGTTTTTGAAACCATCGATATTTCCTCGAAAATCGATATTTTGGTCATTGAGTTCAAGTGAGTAGAGTTTGAGATCTCAAAAGAAAAAGACAAAAAAAGAAGAAAAAAAACAAGGAAAGAGAGAGAAATATGTAGGTTTCTATATGCATCCATCAGGCCCAGACCAAAAACTATCCAAGCCCAAGCCGAGATCTCTACCCTCTTTTAGTATCTACTTCTTTTCCTTCTCTCAAAAAAGAAAGAAGGTTTTCTCCAAAAAAAAAAAGAAGAACAGAAGAAGAAGAAAGAAAGTAGGTTTCTTCCTGTCGTTGCTCTCTGCAAATTGAGATTCTAACCCCACATTCCCATTCCATGGAGTCCCAATCGGCCCCAACGGCACTTCCACCGGAGGGGAAACGCGTCAGCTCGACATCTCTCACGGAAAACAACGAGATCTCGGCTAAAGGTATGTTTTTGATTTCTGATGGGAGAGAGAGAGATTGTGTGGTTTTATCTTAGGTGTTGGAGTTTTGGTGTTACACAAATATGATTTGAAAGTAATGACATTACTCTTCTCAAAAAAAAAAAAAAAAAAACAAAAAAAAAAACAAAAAAAAAACAAAACGTAATGACATTACTGATTTATTGGATAATTAGTTAGTTTTTTGTTTTTGAAAGGAATAACTAGTTTGTTTTGATTGGCCAGTTAGTTTGTTTGGATAAGTTTTGTTTCGGGATTTGAGGAAAAATAATGATATCTCCTCGTCTACTTAGGATTTGTGGTTTGTTGGTCAAAATATTTAACTATTGAATTCCAAACAGGTAGCAAGGGTGAAGCACCATATGTTGACTGTTATAGTTTGAACAGACTCCGCCGAGAAATTGTCAAGGGTCTTGTGATTTCTGGTATGGTTATTATGCTGTGCTTTGGTCCTAGAATGCATTGGTTATTAGTAAACTAGTAGCATTTTTCTTTTTTTCTTTTTTATGTTAGAAGCTGGCAAGGATGAACTAGAGTATGTGCTAGGGATCACTGATCCACATGAGAACAGCTGTGGTACGTTTTTTTTTTTTTTGTTTACACAGATCTGCTGTTATTATTTTTACATGTAATGTCGAACAAGTTTTGAACTTTGATCCTTTTAATAATTTCAAGTCTTCTCCCAGGAACTACTGACATATCACTCAAACATCAGGGTTACTTCCTTTTTTGCCAGGATGGAAGGTTAACCAGTCAGAAACGGGACGGGAAGCTGATGAGAAAAAGGCTGTCGTGTGAGGACCATAAGAAGTACAAGCAAATTAATGCTCATGTTCATGCCTTAAAAGCCGGTGATGATGATAGAGTGAAAGAGATGCTTAAGCAAGTTAAAGCAAATTTGAGGGCACCAGAGAATGAGAAATGGAAATGGTCATCTGGCGTTGCATCTAGTATGGGACGTGATTTTCTAAAGGCTACCACAGAAAGACTCGTTTCATGCATTTTCATGGGCCTGATGACTTACACAAATTAGTATATCAATTTAAAACCCTATCAATGTAGTAAGAATAAGTAGAGATCGTTCTCAACCAGGGATTATGGCCTAATTAATTCTTGAAAAATAAAACGTTAGCAAAACAAATTAAAAAATATTCATATACATTATTTACGAAAATATAATGGGGATTTAAGATTTATTTTATCTAACAACTAAGTAATTATATACATAAGTGACACATCAAAACCAGAATCAAGTAGAAATATATGAATGGAACGAAAATAGAGAGGATCAACTACTACTAACACGTTTGCAAGGTTTCAAACATCAAATCACGAATCAAAATATGTTTAAGCATAGAATCAATCAAGAACAAAGATGAACGCATACAAAGTTCTTTTTACTTCCCCTAATTAAATTAACTAGATGAACGCACCATAGTTAACCCTATTAATCATGCAATCACTAGTGGTAGCTAATCACTAACAAAAACACTTTCAACGCATTAAGAATCATGGAAGTTTGATCCAATTCAAGTCAAGAACACAAGCTAGAACGCTAATCAAGCATGCAAGACTCATTGTTAATTTACCTAAGTATTTATAGGTTTTCCACCGAATTTATTAAAGCCTAGGACGCTAGCACCTTAATATGGATTCAATTACATGTTCATCAACCTAAGTATGCATCCAGAGATCAATTAACACATAAACATTGGGATTGAAGCTCGAAATTAACAATCATGCAAGAACATCATGAAATCGCAACTTATCTTTTTGAAAACCTAAAACCTAAAACATGCTTCATAGTATTTGAAAATCACATAACTAAATTCAATCTTTCATCCACCATAGAAATCGCAAAACATAAAACCAAATAAGAAAACAAAATCGCAAATCACATAGAATCAGAAATTGTTTACAATCCAAAAACCGAAAACATAAAGTTGTGTTCATGGTTACACTTTTTGATCTTCAAGAACGCAAGAAGCTTCAAAAGGTGGTGGAATGGATGAGAGCTACGGCAAGGATGCTTGAATGGATGAATGGATGCTTCACGGCCTTGAACTTTGGATTTCTTGAAATTGCCGAAACTTGGAAGAGAAAGGGAAGTGTTTGTGGCTTTTGATTATGAATTTTGTGATGTGTAGAATGTCTTCACAAACTCCCTTTATATAGTGAACGGCAAGGGCTAGGGTGAATTTCTCTTGAATTACATCACTTCGGCCAATAAGAAAATAGAATGAAAATTGGAGAGCAAGTAACCTTCTTTTGCCGAATTCTTCCATGTAACTAGACTTAGTTTCGGTCTCCTTGTATGTAGAGTCATAAATCAATACTTATTCCTCTATTTTCTCTCATAAAATCCCAAAGAAAATCCAAAATAATCCCTTAAAAATATTTGCCGAAATCTTTTATTCTTCCTTGTAATTCTCACGGTAAATGCAAGTAGAATGGGCCTATGACTCCTCCAAGACGTCAAGAAAGATCTAGAGACTCATATGCAAGTCACATGCTTCAAATTTCGGGCCAAACTCTCCCAAAATGGGCCAATTCGAAATCCATATTATGCATTGCCAAAATTCCTTCAATAATCTAGAACAATCTTGAACTATCTTGAGTCATCTTCAAGACACAGCATCTCCTAGTCTCACCAGGTCTCCTAGCAGCATCAGGACTCCTAGTGTGATCAGGTTTCCTAGTCCAACTGGGACTCTGTCATTTCTTCATTTCCGAACATCATTTTTCCGAGCTCACTCCTAGTTGCATTAGGATTCCTACTTCAACTGGGATTCATTTTCCTGGTAGAACTGGGAAAACTTCATTTCTCCATTTCTTTGTCATTTCTGCGCCTCATTTCCTTCTTGCCTTCATTTCCATCATTTCTAGCTCTTCTTAATTAGCTCATTTCTTGCGTTTGAAGCTCAAATGTACCTAAAAACACAAAACTAAGTTAGAAATGATATTGTTAAGGAAATAACTAAGCAAAATGTAGAGAGAAATGTACTAAAAATGTAGTAGAATTTAGTCTGAACACTTGAATTTGGAACGGGATGCTCGTCATATCTCTGTAGTTCGGGGTGGGAGTAATGAAGAAGGAGAGATAGAAGAACCAAGGAGTTTCAGCACTGATCTCCCAGATATTTTAGATAAAGGGTGTTTTGCTTCAATTGGATCTGGTGCCACTATCGCCAAAAATCATCTTGCAAGGATTTGGCAAAACAAAAGTGTTGACACATAACAGAGACAGAGATTGTAGAAGGACTAAATCAAGCAATGTTAAGGGCTGCTTTAGTAAACCCTGGCAGCGGGGGCTATATTAGTGGTATTTGTTTCTAATATCTCTCCTCTGTGTGATTTTTTGTTTTACTTTTTATTTTTTTAATTTTTTATTTCACTGACAGCTTCTATTTTTTTTAATAGTCTACAGCATCCATGAAGGTCAAGTTACTGCTGCTGATCTTCTTAGAAAGCAGGAGGTTATTCATCTATATCATGAATTCTACGACTCTTTTGAGGAAGAAGACATGCGGACTCTGTTTGTATTGTGTCCTAAAAAAACGGAGAGGGTATACACCCATGATAGGCGCGTTGATGGTTACTTCAGGTACCCTACTAACATTGGATAGGTTGGCTTGAGTGTAGTTAGAGTGGTAGTGCTTTAATAAACTACTTTACTTCTTAGTAGCAGTGATAAGCAGCTAACATCATGAAATTGATTTGTTACACTTGGCTTGTAAGCACTCTAGCTTCAGTTAATTTGTTGTTAGTATGTCTCTTAAGGGCTTTGGATGTTCTAAAGTTCTGAGCACTCAGAGTTGGCATGAGTTGTGATTGTTTTTTATGATTGGGAATCATGCCTCAACTTTTTGTCATTTCTGGTCCTATAGTTATTCTGTAGCTGCAGTTGTAATTTGTCTTAATAATGTAGTTTCCCACTTATTAGCAGTGCATGTAAAAAAATCTCACTTTGGGTTGGATCTTTGATGCAATTGAATTGTTCCGCTTGGCTTCTGAGCTATCATTGTTGTCCTAAATATGTACTACCATGCCTATGTTTTTTGAGTGAGTGAAAATGGACATTATGTATGATATTCACCGTGACCTTTCAATCTCTTATATCATCTATGTAGTTTTTGGTCTCTTAAGGTTGCATAAACTTATGCGAATCAGTGTCTCGGGCCTATATCCTTAACCCTTTTTATTTGTTTTTACTTCATGATAGTCGTTTTGGAGAAATATGCTACTCTCACACTATTGGGACAGTGAGTGGTTGTCATCTAAGGAGGTTCGTATTCAATCAAGCTGCAGCCGTTGAAGCGGCTGTAATAACCTAGTTTTTTTTAATCAAACAATTTGGTGGCAAACACCGGTTCCGTGATTTAAGGTTAGTGGACAATTGCATAATTTGAAGGCCGGTGCTTTAACATGATTATGCATGAGTGGAAGAACGAATCAATTAAGCTAAGAAACGAATTCTCTCTCTCACGGCCGAACCAAACCCAAAACAGAGCAAGTTTCACTAGCCAATCTCTTCCACCTCAGGCCACCTCACGACGTCGGACCACCTCCCTTAGCTTCACCTTGACCTTGCGCAGCTGCCAGTGGCAGCCATGCACCGTAAGACGGCCAGCAGCGGCAGCGGAGGAGTCGGTTCCTGTTTGAACTCGTTTTGGTTCAATCTCAATATCTTGAGCTACAGGCTACCATTTCTCTTGATTCTTGTCTCATTGGATTCGCCTCAACCTTCTTATCAAAACCCAAGAAGGGCCGGACTCGAGTTGATCTTTTTCACGTTCGTCGGAGCTCAACCTTTCAAGATTGAAAATTTAACTATTGATTCGGATATTTCGAGTTACAGGTAACTATTCTTTATGATTATTAGCTTGATGAACTCGGCTTGAAGTTCAGAACAATTCTCCAGAAGGTATCGAAGCGATTTGATGAAGTTTTTATGTGGATCGGAGCTCCTGCCGGATTCTGGAATTTTTCCGACCACCGAAGCTTTCGATCGATATATCTCGAGCTCCAGACCATATTTTTCTGTGATTCTTGAACTAGTACGTTCACCATGAGTTTCTTAACAACTCTCCAGAAGGGATCGAAGCCTGAAATTGAATTTTTGACGTCGAAATCGAGCCTTGCCGGATTCTGCAAATTTTCGCCGGATTCTGGAAATTTTCCGGCCACCTCGACTGTTTTAGGTAATTTCAACCACTTCCGGTCATTTTCAGCTTACATGGTAGTTATGAAAGTTGATAAGCATGATGAGAGGAAGAAGAGCAGCCCTGCCCCGACACCATTGGTGGTGGTCGGCGGCGGCTCTGCCACTAACTCCGGCGGCCCTTTCCGGCCACCTCCGGGGATCAAAAATATGGTTTCTGTACATTTTCAGATTCTATATTTCAATACGATCATTTTGATATATTATACGCAATTTTTGGATATCGTATGATTAAGTTATGAATTCTTAAGTTTCGATCGATTTCGATCGTTAGATTTGTGATCTGTGAAGTTAGGACCGTCAGATGGACTTGTAGTTTTGATATGATGATCTTATGACTGTCCCAGTGGCTTTGTGTGGTCATGGGCGAAGATCCGACCGTTGGATCTTCGTATAAATGCAAAACAGTGATTAGGGAGGCGATTCGTGAGAATCCGTCCGTCGGATTTTCTTATAAATTTGTGAAGATGTTAGTAAGGACGATTCAAGAAGATCTGACCGTTGGATCTTCGTGATAATTTTGGAGGATGATCCTAAGGGCGATCCGTGAGGATCCGACCGTTGGATCATCATATAATTTTGATCTGACCGTTGGATCATCATTAAATTAGAATCCGACCGTTGGATCATCATTAATTTAGAATCCGACCGTTGGATTTCCGTATATGTGTAGTTTATGAATGATTGCTAAGTTAAGGTCATGTTTGATTAGGTGATTGACGGTCTTCCTTGGGTGAGCGGTTTCGGTGTGTATTGTGTTAAATTGAAGACGCAGCGGGAATATCGAGGTGAGTAAACCTCACGTGGTTCATATTACGAACCGAATAAATTTAATTACTTTATTTTGTCGTAATTGTGTGAAAATATTTATGAAATAAATATTTGTTTTAAATCATATGGGCTTGATCAACTACGGTCCATAGGTAAGTAAAATGATTTAATTATACAAAATGAATTTCACGATTTTTATGCTTGAACTATAGTTGGTATTAGTGATTATCCCTGAGCGGATAATTACGTATATATATATTTACGTGGTTATATATGGATTGGTGTGACATGGAGATGTGTGATTTTATAATGATTTATGTGATGTGAAATCGAAAACGTGATTTACCATATTCATTTATGATGATAGTGATTGGTGAAATTATATTGGAAATTTATGGATGACGTGGTATTGAGTGATGATATGATTGAGTATGGATTGGTGATTTTTGGAGTTGTATTTTGAGTACATATATATACACAATAATAGTACGTATCATGGTATTATTGATCCTATTGTGTGAAAGAATATTATGGTACTCGATTTTGGTTTTAGGGTCAACATAGTGACCAGTATGGGGGAATCAGATGCTCTAATACTAGGTGGATGATGGGCTACGATTGGTTGAGTTTAGGGTCAACATAGTGACCAGTATGGGGGAATCGGATGCTCTAATACTAGGTGGATGATGGGCTACGATTGGTCGAGTGTAAGAGACGCCCCAACCCTTATTGGGTGATGGGCTAAGTTGAGTATGTGTATCGGATGTTCTAACCTATGTTGATGAACTACGATATTGATAATCATGTCGGATGCCATAACCTAGGCCAGGTGATGGGCTACGATTCAGTTAGAGCTCTAGTCTGTCAGTCACCGTATTTGTATAAATACGCTTTCGGGGTTTTGGGAAGAAAGATGTGAGTTTAGATCCCGTATTAATCTTTGGTGATTTAGAGTGGTGATTTTAGTGACTGATTTTGGGGATTGTGGATTGCTTTGTGGTTGTTGTGATTGTTGGTTGTTTTGCTTGAGTTAAAAGAAATATGATTTAATAAATCAACCGTTCATTTCTTGTTTACTCATATGAGCTGTCAAAAGCTTACCGGGTTTGGTGTTGTTGCAATCCCGGTACACTATTCAAATTGTGTAGCGGGTAATCCTGCAGGTCAGGAGAATCAGGGCGGTGATCGTACGGGTTAAAGTATTTATCATAGATTTACAGCAATTGTAATAGTGAGGTGAGTTAAGCTCATTTGAGCCTTACAATTTGATTTGGTGAGAGTGTGCTGTAATAAATAACTTGAGAATTTGGTTTATTGTATTATTGAGAGGTGTGAAGTGTGGTTGTTTGTGAGAAAAAAATTCAGGACGTTTATTTGTAATTGTTATTATTCATGTTTCGGACTTTGAATTGATTATTCAAAATTCGGGGCGTGACAGCGGCATTGAGTGAACTCTCAAGGCATCACTCGAAAACAAAGGTTGAATTCACTCGTAACATTGAGATCAGCAAGTTACAGATGTTATATCTGAAAAAAACAGAAAAACCACAGAGCATATATTGGAAAGGCTTCAAAAGAATTATTGTGGAAGCTAATCAATGGCGACAAAAAAAACAAGAATGAGAGTCAAGCAGCAAAGAAGCGAGGACTCGGAGAGGATGAAGAAGCTGATCAACAAGTAAAGAGGCAGCATGTTTCTGCTGAAACTTAAGGGCGGCATTGTTAATGCTAATCTAACAGAATTAAAATTAGGTTTATTCTATGGGTAGAAAGTTATGTAGGATTAGGTTTTAACATGGGATTTTGTGCTAGCTGTTCTCTATGATCGATTTTGAATGTTGACATTGAAGTAGTCTATGGTGCTAAATTGCTTTACGTTCTGCTTCTCTTATTTTGGTGTTCTGCATTCATATGTTTTCCTTTCTGTTTCTAGACTTTGCATGTTGACATTGAACTATATATTGAAGTAGTCTGTGGTGTTAAATTCCTTTAAGTTTCCGTGTCTCTTAATCTGGTGTTCTGCATTCATAGTTCTTGCCTTTGTAGCTACTATATTATACATACATCTAAAGCCGAATGACTGTTCATAAAGACTGTTCATTGTTGGTCGGAGTGGACTTACGGTTTTGCCCTCTCTTCTTTTCTTAACAACGGTCCTGCCATTCAGTCATTCTAGAATCCTCTCTTTTTTGGGTTTTTGGTTCGATGCGGAGAGAAAAAAGTGCAGTGGAGGAAGGGAGAGAAAAGGAGAGTTTGTTTCCGCTGTGCCCAGAATAGACCAATAGAAATCGGAGAAGCTGATCCAGGAATTGGATTTGCCTAATCTTATTTGGGTTAGGGTAACAGAACGAAGAGGAATACCAGGAGCTCAGTTCGTAGAAGATGTGCAGCCCTATCTCACCCAGCCTGGCTCCGACTGTAAATCTGCCCTCGCTTTTCTCCAAGAAAGGTCTGCCCATTAAGATTTACTTCTTTCTTTCTCAAAGCCCAAGTCCTTTTCATCTTGATGATCGGGATTTTGACTCTTGTAGTTCTAATAGATTTGTTAAGTTTGAAACTTTGCACAACTGACTTGCTAAAACTTAATTGGGATTAATCTTCTCATTTTTTTTCTTTAATAAAAGTTTTATTTGTCTAAATTAGGGAGATTAGTTCCCATTCCGGCGACTGAAAGTTCTATTGGGGGGCTATACATGTTTATTCAGGGGGCAATAGATGTCTATTGCCCTCAATAGACGTCTACTAGGGGCAATAGAGGTTTTCAAAAAAAATTTGGTGACCGGTGACCGGATTTCGACGAAAGTTGGCCGGATTCCGGCGACCGGTGACTGGCTCCGGCGAAGTCTCCTATGGTTTCTCTCTCTTCCATTCTCTCTCTCTAAGTAATAAAGGGGTGAGGGTATAATGGTATTAAAAAAATTAAAAAAAAAAAATCTTAATGGGGTATGAGGGAAGACTTCCTTAGAGTGTTTTTAGTAAGAGGGAATTAAAAAAACTTAATGGGGTAAGTGAGAAAAAAATCCCTAAAAATGGGGTAAATGGACAAAATCCCTATAAAGAAATCGAGAATGTAATACATTCAATTGCATTCCCCAGTACTCTTCCAGAATTGGTTGCCTACTTGCCTTCCTTTCCAGGTTCCTATTTTCTTCGGGCTAAAATTGCCACAAAATCCATAAAAATACAGACCATAATCAAATTGAATCCAAACCAAATCTTGATAATAAAATGAAACCAAAATCAACAACACTTTGGGCTGCTTCAGAAAAGATTTCTTAGTCTGAAACCAAAATCACACTATTAGTGAGAACTAAACCCTCACTCCCATTGATAATGAAATACCTACCTTGGCAAACACCCAGAGCCATGTCAAAACCACACGGCAGCACGGGACTCAAACAGCTAGAGGGGACAGTCCCGTAAAAGCAAGCAGGGCCGAGGGCAAAACAGTCACGGAGCACTATTCATAGGGAATTCCTAATTCCTAGTTACAGTATAATTTCTCTACTTTTGTCCTAGGCCTTCTTTTATTTAGAGAAAAATTCAGCTACCGTCCCTAAACTATGCTGCCGAGGCCAATTTGATACCCGAACTCTCAAAAGTATCAATGTGATACCCAAACACATATTTTGACACCAACGTGATACTTCCGTCCAAAATTTCTGACGGCGCCGTTTCTTTGCTGACGTGGCAAGCACGTGAAGACCAAAAACAAAGAAAAATACCAATTTGCCCTTTTCTTTTGTTAATTTTTTCCTTCTTCTTTTTCTTTTTCCTTCTTCTTTATCTTCTTATTCTTCTTCTTCTCAGATGATCTGGGACTTAAAAAAACAGAAAGAAAATATCAGGGGGACTCGTGAGGGAGAAAAAGAACGCGCCCCACGCGCGAGAGGAAAAAAGAAAGGAAATTCGGAGGAGGGCTTTCTCTCCCGGCCGATCGCCGATGGATCCTCCGTCGCTGCGCTCCTGTCCGGGAGGGGAGGCTGTTTGTTAAGCTGTGGAGGGGTGCCAAGGATGCGGCGTGGCTCTGGGTAGGTGGCTGGGATGTTGTGCCGGTTTGGGCGGATCGATTTCGATCCGCCATCTCGGTTCATGGGTGACGGTCGCGGGAGTGCTGCGGCGGATCTCGGGGCTCCGGCGGTGGCTTCTGACGTCATCGCCCCTGCTTGTTGGCTGTGGCTGTTTGGATCTGGTGTTGGTGGGGACGATCCCGATGGGATCTGACTCGATCTCTGTCTTGGATCTGCTGGGGGTCTTCAGATTGGTGTAGGGGTGTCTTGCGGCGTGTCAGGGCGGTGCTGTGACGGAGGTTTTCGGGTTGGTGCTGTTTTGACGCGTGGTGATGGCGTGGTGGCGGTTTTCTGGAGCTTGCCGGCTATTCATGTAAATTTATGCTTTTACTGCACCTGCGGAAAATTTTGTTCAGACCGACGAGGATTTCTTTGACAAATTGATTGATGATGATGACATTGATTTTTCTGGGTATTCACATAGTTCTGTAGCAAAATTTGAGCTTGATGTGGTTTAAGATATTTTGAAATTGAGTATATCAGATGTAGGCACCAGTGGCAAGAACAGGGTTGAATCTTTGACTCATGGGGAAGATATTCCTACATGAAACCCAGGAAGCATGAATCTTTGACTCAAATTTCAAGGCTTTATTGAGCAAATAATCAGAAATAAGTCCCAAAAGAGTTGTTTAAAGTTCAAACAAAAACCCAGAAAACATAAATGAATGAAAATAAATAAATAAAAAGTTAAAAACACGACTGGTAATTAAAGCAGAGGAAAGAACAAAAACCCTGAAACTGAAACTTGAATAGGAGCTCAGAAATGGACAGACAACACATATATGGAGGTGATAGATAGGATTATGTCGGAGATAAGATTGAAGAGAGGAGAGAGCTAAAGTAAAGCGAAGAAAGGAAGAGGTGAATCTGAGTTATGATTGGAGGTAGTGTTGGGAAGAAGAATTGGAGTGGGAGGAGGTAGTGTTGGGAAGAAGAAGAAGAATTGGAGTTGGGAGAGAGAGCTCTGTTCATGGTTTCGTTCCTTTTTTTTTTTTAATTAGCTAGTAGTGAAAGACTATTCTGCCCTTGATAAAAAAATTTTTTTGTCTCCACGTCAGCAAAGAAACGGTGCCGTCAGAAATTTTGGACGGAAGTATCACGTTGGTGTCAAAATATGTGTTTGGGTATCACTTTGATACTTTTGAGAGTTCGGGTATCAAATTGGCCCTGGCAGCATAGTTTGGGGACGATAGCTGAATTTTTCTCTTTTATTTATAAGTTATAACTATCTGACCCAAAAAAAAAAATCACAAGTCCAAACTCTAAGAGCTCGCCACGTGCACGTCCCTGATGTCGACCTAATACTTAATTACTTATACTCTCGATCCTCCTCGCATTCCATCACTCCACTATGAGGAACCGATCGACAACCCCACCGCCACTCCCACCGGCGAAACGTTTATGCATCGATAGGCATGTGATGGGTTATCTCTCGGACAGCGAGATCTCGGTACGAGGTGGTATGTTTTTGATTTCTGATTTAGGGTTTATGAGCCATGGATTACTTGTTTGTTTGTTTGTGAGCCATCAGGTTAACTAATAGCTTCTAATCTTCTATAGCTCAAAGAATTTATTTTTTTATTTTTTGTCGTCGACCTTTCATTTGATTTTAATTTAATTGTGGAATCATAAACAGGTAGCTGTTCTCTTAGCAAGGCAGAAGGACCAGAGGCAGCAGCCCTAAAGGGTGAAGAAAAATCAGAGGCAGCCCTAAAGGGTGAAGAAAAACCAAAGGCTGCCGAAGGACCAGAGGCAGCTCCAAAGGCTGCTGGTTACTATTGGTTTAAACTCAAGCTTGGAGAACCTCTTACCTCTGAAGAGGAGGCAAAGGCTGCTGATTACAGTTTGGAGGACCTCCTCGATGAAGGTCTCGAATTTTGTACAATTTGTGGTCAGGAGGACCACTGGGTTTATTGTTGTGAGAAATACTATGAGGAATATAAATGTCCATACGGGACTAACTTCATTCCCCCAGGCATTAACCAACATGACAAGATGCCGTCTGATGTCTGGACTGACTCAGATCAAGAGCATTTGGATCTTTTGTGCATCAAAGATTATGTCCCAGAGGGCTTTGAGTACCTGCATACGGTCAGTGAAATAAAAAAACATACATAGAATTATGATTCAGCAGCACAACGAGATCAAGGATTACGGTATGCTTTTAACCTCATTTTACTGTTTGTGATTATAGTTACCTGGAATTTGATTGGCCGTATGGCACCATTCAAACTCACTATCCAATGTATCACTGCCAAGATCAACTTCTTTAACCAATTATCACATTGTCCTTGGTCATTGTTAATTACATTTGTGTACGATTGAACATCAAAGCTTTTTAGTTACCAATTCCATAATTTGGGTTGTTACTAGAAGATAGCTGTTACGTTGTAGGTTTTTGCTGGTAATAATTAAGTTGGTACTCTGTTATTCCAAATGTAATGTCCTTTCATTACATTTTATAATGAGATGTAGTTGAACTTGAAATTTACATGCATCAGAATAATTTCCCGGTTCAACTCGCTGAAACTTTAGACATAGTGAATACTGAATAGTTATCAACAAAGCTTTGCACTTTGTTTCAAATACTATCCTTGTGTGGTTAATGTATTATTTTTCTTGTAATTAATACGATGGTGTCAAGAAATATTGAGTCAAGTTTTCCCTTTTTCGTACTTCCAAAACCAAATCCATTATTTGGGATGTTACTGGAAGCTGTTACATTGGGTCAAATGCATTCAATAATTTAGGTTGTAGGTCTTTGCTGGTTACAGAAAGTTTATTTTGTGTTTAATTATTTCAGTTGGTCTGCTGTTATGTTTACCTGTAATTTCCTTTGATGTCACTTTATAATGAGATGTAGTTGGAGTTTATTTATGATTTCTCGGTTCTACTCACTGATAATTTAACCAGAGTATATGAGGTTTGGGCTTTGTTGTAAGTACTATCCTTGTAATTATTTCAAGTTGGTGGCTTTGGGTTTTCTACTTGAACAATTCAAGCTATGGTTGAATTTGTTTGTAGTAGAACGGTTGATAAATCTTATTACCTGTAGAATAGAAAAGTAGAACTGTAGAAGGGCATTTTGTTAAATGAGAGCTTTCTTATTGTGCGAGTGCAAAATTTATAGGCAACATGGAGTAATAGAAAATTTACTCTTTGTTGATGGGATCATAGATGTTACTGCATCTGCAGCGTGTTTATTTATATGTTTCATCAAAGATTCATTTTTGCTGATTTTATGACTTGATATTGTTATATTCCTTATTAATGAATGTCATGTCCCAATAGTACTGATTTTTTGAGTTTTGTCATCATCATAAACCAGTTTGCTCCGGTATCGAGCCCGGTTGTGCGGTAAGAAAGACCAGTGGTGAGTCTGACGATGAAGCATGCAATGAAGGACGAGGACAAGGATGTGGATTGAAGATCCTGTATGATGGATGATTTGTTTGTTTTTTTTTTTTGGTCTGACGTAGATGATTTGGTTTTTGTTAACATTGTGATAGCGTTGTAATATGTTGTCCTCTTTTTAGTACTTAACTAGAAAAATGATGCGCCGGGTAAAGAGTTGTAGTATTTATTGTTTATTTAATAAGAATTTTGTAGTTTGAGTGTGGTTGGGTTGATAAAAATAATTGTTGACATTCTCGCCAATCCATATTACGATTGCCCACTGAAAAGTATCCACGATTCATCACCACCTGATTCTTCCAAAAATGATGATGAGAACGATGCTAAAGATTACCATGATCGACATAAGAAGTTTGGTGCAGCAAGCACTTTCAAACTTGCCTGTGCTGATGAAGGACATGAAAACTTTGGTGAAGCAAGCACTTCCAACGTCCTCTAATCGTTAGCTGTCTTTGTTTATATTTTTGTTATCGATCCTACCCTGATTCAAGTTATTGACGGATGTGAAGGAAGAGAATAGTGAATTGTATTGTCCTTGTGAATGGCAACTTAAGCCAATCATATAAAATTGATTGTCCTTCTCTTTCTGAGCTTCTGCTTGAGGATGACATGCATAAATCAAAAAATTTGTCCTCTTTATTTTCACTCAGAAAATGGCCAAAGTAGGGGACTCTCTTCTCCCTTCAAAATTAACTATAGCAGCATAATAAGTTATGTGCAATTTACTAATGAAATATGGTAAATTGTACCTATAAACACAAGATTTTTGAGATCAGCAATTTTTCAATCCCATAACAATTGACAGAACAGAGAGAAAGGATCCTCTAGGATTCTGGTATCCAGAGACCCCCGAACTACAGCAAAAATGTTATATTTAGATACCAACTGTAATAACAGACCTCCTCGATCATACGCCTCTTTACAGGACATGACTCTCCCCTTCTAAGCAATATCTAAATATGTGAACTTGCAGTACTATGTCATTCATCTCTATGAGCTCAAATATGCAAACATCTCCTTCTCTTAAACAATTTTCCTTGGAAAATGCAGCCCAACCGCCACAAATTGAAGTTGAACACGGCTTACTAGAAATTAAATTCACAGGCCACAATGTATCTTTGACCTGAAGCATCACTGTTTGCTTCGTCTGTTTGATGAAACTGCTAGAAAATTTAACTGGGACATGCTGCATGAGAGGATGTATTAATTAGTAACCAGTACAATCTAAATAGGGAGATTGAAGCAAATGTTAATGATGTGAACGGCGATACCACAGAATGGCCTGACCCAATAGTGACTTTGAAGAAGGGATTCTTCGAGGAGAACTTGTTAGCAGCTTCAAGATTAACATCTGAAGCCCTCAAAGATGAAGAAGACCTTTGAGTAACCTGCACACTAATTTTCGACATTTTGTTGCCTACAGTAAAAGAAAGAAATAATGTCATTCTTATTCTTGACTTTGATTAAGAGAATTTCTCATTCTAGTGCACTTACCAATTTCAAGAGAGCAAGAAGGACCAATTTCACCATCCATGTTGCATTCAGGTTCAATTTTAACTACAGGTCTTCTTGTTTTTTCAACTTGAACAATTAATCTTCCTCTGCCATGACCTGCCTTGCCCCAAATCACAAAGAAAACAACAAACAATGTGTAAGGTATGCAGAGCTAATGGAGCACAAATTCACAAATGAACAGTTTTACCTGTTGACGATGGAAAATTTGTGGACTTTTCTGTGGGAAAAAAGGCAACTTCAAATAAAAGTTCAATGCAGTTAATTAGGGTAAAGACACACACATCACCAACTTTCAAATTATTGTCCCTCACAAAAGGTGACCAACCCTTCAGGAGTCGAGCCCTCGAGTTTGCATGATCATACTTGAATTTAACAGACCAAGTTCTTCCATCCGAAACTCGAAGGATGGCAATGCCAGCAGGCAGCTTCATAAGATACCTCTTGGAAAATTCATTTGGTAAAGACTGAAAGGAAAAGAAAAAACAAAACAAAACTCAGTAATAAAGAAAACATCAATGATCCTTCAATGAATGAGTGAGAGTACACGATGTCATGCTGTGACAGCAGGGTTGTACATAGAAAGAATACCATCATATGATAATGGATAGAAGAGGGCTGCATGACAATCTCAAAAGAAGGTTTATCAGACTTGAAGGCATTAGCTTTCTCAGTTGCAGTCAATTGCTTCATCATCCCAAGAGCCTCATGAGGTGTTCGGTTTAGGAGTCTTTGAGAACTAGAAGAGCTTCCACCATCTCTTTTGGTCGGAAAACTATTTCCCCCTGTTGAATATTATAACCAATAGGGCAATAGGACATTAAAATTTACCAGAACGGTAAAGCTGCATCTGTATTAAGAAAACTGAACCTATGTGAAATAAATTAACAAAACCTTTTGCTGGCTTTCTCTAAACTGAAAAAAGAAAATAGTAAATTGAGTGCAAGTTATGCAGACTAATGGATCACAAACTCGCAAAATAAAAGTTGATTAATCACTTACCATACAAAAACCAATTTATAGCTTCTGAAGTGCGGAAAAAGACAACTCTTAATAAAAGTTTAATGTCCTTAATCAAGACAAAGACACACACATCGCCAAGTTCCAAATTATTGTCCTTCACAAACGTCAACCAGCCATGCTGGAATCGAGCTTCTTCTTCTTCACTATATTTGAATTCAACAGACCATGTGCTTCCATCCAAAACTTGAAGGGTGATGTTACTATCAGGCTGCTTAATAAGATGTCGTTTGGCAAACTTCAATGGCAAAGCCTGAAAACAATAAAATTGATGACAAATCAGGAAGGAGAACTATAAACATCTTGAGATAACACTTAATTATTATTCTAATATTAGTGTGAAGAAATATCAAATCTTTCATAATACAAATGTTACTTGGTAACGTGATTTACCAAAGAACTTTGTATATCCGAGGGCCGCACGGATACGATGAATGAAGGGTTTTCAGTTTTGAAATCATAAGCTCTACGAAGAGCTAGAGCGCTGCCAAGAACCTGGTGACATGTTGGTATAAGGAACGTTTGAGTGCCACAAGAGCCTCCAGTGACTCCGCCATCTTTCTCTGCAGATAAATCATCTACCCCTGTTAAAGTTCTGCGTCTTATTAATGCTTATGGAATTCAACAAACTATGGTTAAATATATCCTACCTTTATTTTCCATACTTTTCACTTCTAATTTAGTGCAGTGTGAATCCTCCTTTGTGATTGGCTTCTCAAGCATGTCACAAGGTTGAGTGTTCTCCCTATCAAAATTCATATTTGCATTACTGCTCAAACTTGTTCTCATTTTCTTGTAAGGAGGACGTGGTAATGGAGACTGCTTTCTTGCTTTGGGGCTGGGTTGAAAATCCTCCAAGATTTCAATAGATAAATCATCATCTTCAACGACTTCTTCAATCTTGGGCATTGTAATAGGATAATCAATCTCGGTGGCACTCATATCAAATATGCAAACATGGAAATGAGAATTCCCTTCATATCGAAAAACCAGGAAACTCCCGTAGTCTAGTGAACAAAACATAGAGAACTCTGGCCAACCCTTCTCAAACCAAATCTTATCTCTGCATCTTGTCAATTCCACTTCCCATTCAGAACCACTCGGAAGCTTTAGATAAACTGAATTTAATAGATCTTTACCATATTTCATCACAAATTTGTTCGGAACTTTCTGCACAACAGGACCAAGTCACATGCTATTACTCAGCATATGCATGCATTGCCAAAATTCAACAGTGTACAAAAGGGGGAGTGTTCAAGTAAACCCTAATTTGTGTTTGGCCCAAACTCTAGGTTCCTTGACCTAGTGGTAATAGGGTTGAATTAGAAGGATCTAGATTCCTATTCAATGTACGATTACTTTCCTTGTATGATTGAGATTCTATGCATTGTAATCCTCTATATAAAGATGCCTCTATTATCAATGAGAATACACAGCGAATTTCTCTCAATGTCTGATTCCCTAAAACACTAGTCTCCTTTTCAAAAAATAATAACTAGTCTTTATTGGCACATGCGATGCATGTGTTAAACAGTTTTATTTTTATTCTTATTTTTACTTTTTAGAGAAAAAAAAAAGTAGGAAGTTACAACTGTAAGATGTGAGAAGTTATATCTATAGAAAGTGGGATGAATTTCCTTTTTTTTCTGAATTTTTATTTATATTTATATTTTTCTATTTACCATAACACCTCTCATATATTAAAAAATATTTTAAATTAAACCTATAGTTTAAGGATATTTACGTAAATTCACAGCCACTTTGGCTAACAAAGTGGGTTATCTTAATAATAGTATATCATTTTCAAAAAATAATAACTAGTCTTTATTGGCACATGCGATGCATGTGTTAAACAGTTTTATTTTTATTTTTACTTTTTAGAGAAGAAAAAAAGTAGGAAGTTACAACTGTAAGATGTGAGAAGTTATATCTACTAGCCTTCCTGCACGCGCGATGCGCGTGCGGAAGGGCCGCGCTCGCGCGTGCGTTTTTTCCTTCCTCTCTTGCTACGTATGTCTGAAATGTTACTCATGAGTGTAACATAATTTTTGCGTTGCATATCACCTAACTCCTATTTTTCGTATACAGATATTATAAAATATTGTATATGTCTTTAGCAATCTATTAGTAAGAAACATAAAACATGGACCGATATATACAAATCTTTACAATAGAAACGTACTTTTTAAAAAGAAACTTCCACAAAGTGCATGTATACATATTTGTTCAATAAAGTAAAGTCCACATGCTCCGATCAACTCTATTTCAGCCATCCATTTGTCATCAGTCGTTGCCCAACCTACAAATTGAGAGTACATAAAGGAACAAAAAATTATTTTAAAAAATAACAGAACATAAGATAGTGTGTTTGGTTTTTTACTACAAAGTGAAATGGATCTACAAAGTGAAGAACATACCATGAAGTTAGATAATTCCTTTACTGCAACACCTTTGCTCCAATTATTGGATCACGTTAACTTGAAGGAAGCAAAATCTCTTTATAAACAACATTTGTTGATTAATTGAAGGAAAAAGAACATAGGAGACAGAAACACTACCTGCAACTAATATTAGAGGACACCAACTTTCACAATGTCTAGAATTCTCCCATACATTTACCTGCAAAAATTGAAAGAAAGTCAAGCGGTAACAAAGAGGATTGAAATCGTAACGGTAACAAAGAGCTTACAGGAACTGTGTCGAGAGCCCCTGCCTCATGGATTAATTTTTTGGAAGCATAATTTGCACGAAGAGGTCATGAGCAACTTCTGGTAACCACCCACTGTTTGAAATTTGCCCAACGACAATGATTAACACATGGAAACTCAATCGAAATCGAAAACCCAAATAAATGAAATTTGAAATATGGAAACTATTATCAAGCATAACCTCCACTGAATCTGCCACTCTGTCGCCCGAGTTACACCTATTTTACTCTGCCTTTTGGGTTTGATTGAGAATCCACTCTGCACACAATACCTAACAGCGGTAATCTAATTCCAATGAGTAGCATAGAAAACCAAACATAACAGAAATAGGATACCCAAGTTTCTGAGATTGACAAATATGTCACGGCCTTTACAATTAATCAATATTGACTTAACTTTGCTTCTTTATATTCTTTTAGGCTTTTTTCCATCTGAGGCCCTTCCATGCTTCTTCAACCATTTCTTCGCAGCTGATCTCTTTGGTTTTCTCCTCCCCCGTTTCTTTTGCTTCCTTTTTTTCTTTCTTCAATAACCCAAATGATCTCACTATCAAAGGGAATTTCTAAAGAATGATCAGAAGAAATGTGTGCTCAAATCAGCATTAAGTACTTGGGTAATGTATAATCATATTTAAAACAAAAACTAAAAGAAATAAAAGAAGAAATTACAGACGTGCTGTCCGAGCATTATTTGACAAAAGAAAAAAGTCCAAGCACGATTATCGTATATGCAATTTATTTACATATAGGGGAACTAATCGCAGCCAAATAGTGAAGAGACTAAGTCTTCATTACCCAAGACACTTGCAAGATCAATTGAGACCTTCAACGCTTGCGTTAGCCTTCTATCCCGTATCCTTTCACAATAGTTTAACTACAAAATCTGTTTCTTTGTTTTGGCTAAACATGGACTGTACACTACTGTTACTAAAAAGAAAGATGAGGAATCAATATGATGTTTCTTGTAAATGCATGGAAGAGCACCTAGACTAAACTAAAGAAAGTGCTCATGAATACAGCTTTTAAATTTTAGCTTCTCACATTAAAAGTAACAAAGAACTAACAAAATAGATAAATAACGCATATGATCTTCATTATAAATACACCACATAGAGTAAACTAAAGACAGGAAAGTGTTCATGAACGCAACATATAACCTCCAGCCTTTCTTCATTCATAAACTCCAAATTATTTTTCAGACCTAAAAACAAAATTTCAAATTAATTAAGCCAAAATTCGATATAGAACATAGTGAAAAGAGAAAGGGAATCAATTTTTATCACCATTCTTCTTTGGCCTTTTTGCTTATTCCTTTCTGCCTTCCTTTATTCCCTGAAGTCAATCTGCATAGGAATAACACCTTTGGATTTTAAAAACAAAGAACATTTCAGTCAAAACATTACATCTGTGAGACTTGCTAAAAGGTACGAATACCATATAAATTTCATCTGGAAATCAAATGACCATAGAAAAAAGTTCATTTGCATCTAGCACACTTAAAACTTGAAACCTCTGGCACGCTTAAAACTTGAAACCTATAGTCATGCTTCTGTTTTTGTTTTTGGTTATGAGATAAGATGAAAAACACCAAGTAAAAAAAAAAAAAAAAACTGTCAATCAATTAATATGGTTTTTCTTTATTACTCTTTTGTTCGTGTTCTTTTTTTGGGTTTGACATCATACAGATCAACATACGCACACCCACACTAAACCTCTTCTAACATAGATTTGGAAGAGTATAATCCCGAATTCTAAAGGCAGTGGCCTATGCTTCAACTAATAAATCTTAAATTGATCTATACAGATCGTACATTCTCTATTATTCGTGTTAGATGCAGAATTGTAGGACAACATGGCAGCTACTTACGGCTTTACCTACTTAGTTTTGATTCTCCATTGCAAACACATGGAAAGAAATAAATTACCAGATTGAGGGCCTTCATTGATTTCTCTTTTCTCCTTCCACAACTTTTCCTTGATCTAAAACCTGAAACATACACCTAGTAAGCGCAGGATTGTGAGGTAAAACCAAATATATAAAAAAGGAACCATAGGGATGAACTTCAATATTAATTCTTGTAAAAATCACGATACAAAGAACAGAAGAAGTACAATTATAGTAGCATAAATCAGTATCACTAAACTCGAACCAAAGTAATACAACTAAGAAGACAAATAGAAAATCTTTTACCAAACAAAACAACCGAATGAAAAAAGAGATAAAGCATAAATTAAAGCACCTGCTTGTGTGGTGCACGCACAATCCGTTGACATGAAAAAAGAAAATTAAATACATAAAAAAAAACAAAAAAAAAACTATGCTATTAGGAAATCAAAGTAGTTCAATGGAGACCAACAGAGAGGTTACCTAGAACCATAGTTACTCATATACCTGCAAGATTCAAAGAAAACCACAGGGAAAAAATCAATTAGGTGAGAAACTCCAAAATCTTTTGAAAACGAAGGCCCAAAGTTATCCAAAGAACAAATAGTTAGGCTTGCTATATTGTCAAATCTGCAAATTCTCAACCGAATAGGATTTTGCCTTACCCGAATTCGATATTTGTATGCTTTTCCTCTTTTCTCATTCTGGGCTATGCCTCTTTGCTTTTATAAACTGTATCGGGTAGTTTTTTTTTTCTCTGAGAATGAAACTGTATCTGGTAGTTTTGAGAAAAGGATGAATGTGATGAGTCATCTCTGCTCCGATTCCCACGACGTCCAAATTCTTCGATCAATCGTGCTTCCGTTTTTTTTTTTTTTTGAAAAGATCGTGCTTCCGTTTTTTGAGAAGATGGGTTTATGGGAACGGTCGCTGTATTTGGTATTTACTGTTATGCCCAATAATACTTACCGCTCTATTCTTTACTCCATTTACATTTTTAGTGTCAGACATGGGTATTTCTGGTAATCTAATTTTTGGTGAAGCCTTTGACACCAAATCAAACGCTTCCATTTCTAATAGTAGAGATAGATATAGATAGATATAGATAAAGATTATTAGAAGAAAAACTAAATAAATTATGTTGAATCTCAACCGTCAATAGTTGTTTTATCTAATGGATTAGAATTAGAGTATGATCTTGACTATAGTTTAGGTGGCTATATATCTGCCCGCTTGACACATTCCTTGACCTAAGGCCGCCGGACTTCAAAATGCTATACTTTATATATTCAAGGCTTTGATGAAGATCTCAAGAGTCTGATCGTTCTAATGTTGAAGGTTTGATGAAGATTTGAGGAAGAAATTCCTTATTTATTTACTTTTTGTGGAAACCGCCAAAACCTGAATAATATACTGCTTTTCAATTATTTTTTTTGTTACACTTTGATCTTGTCAGTTGAAGTTCAAAAGATGATGATGATGATTATAATACCGCCATATTGAATTGCAAATATACTGCAGTTACGTACATCCTCGGTACCGAATCACACGCACCTCCTGGCACTGCTAGCGGATATCCTTAGCACTTGGGATCTGGAGGCCGCCACCGCCGGAAGCGTTCGCCGGCATCTGGAGGAAGATTTTCGGGTTGATCTATCGAACCCAGAACACCGTTCCATCCAAGAATATATCGATATCTTTTTTGATGATGGGAAAGAGGATGTGAATGAAAGCAAGGGTACAAAAAGAAATAGAAAGAGAAAGAGAAAGAGAAAGGTGCCGGAGATATGTAGGGTGTCTCCACAGCTTCAGGAGCTTGTAGGAGGAGGATCCGAAATGACGCGAGCGGAGGCTGTGAAGAAAATTGTGGCTTATAGCCGGGAAAAGGGTTTGCTAACTTCAAAGAGGATCATAGTAACAGATGATAAACTAGATGCCCTTCTTCCCAAATGTAAATTTATTTTTATATTACGACTAGATTACCTCTTGTCCCAGCATAGGCATATGCAATCGCTTAGAGGTATGTTGAGTTTCGTCTACTTGTTCATGATCAATATACTGTTTACATTACACCATCTAGATAGATTTATTTGTGCTTACTAAATACTATTAACTTTTTCATGCAGTTGCCAAAGATGATGGCGGGGTGAGGAAGGGGAAGAGGAACAATGAAGCAAATGGTAAAAGATCTGAGAATTGTGAAGGTGATCAAGTTAGGGTGAAAAAGAAGAGGAACAATATTAAACGAAACATTAACCTCGCACTAGCAGAGGAAGATGTGCGACCGTGGGATAAAATGCCAGAAGATATTATGGTAAAAATCTTTAAGCTATTACCATTTCCATATTGGTCATTCTATCCCTGTTATGTCTGCCGTTCATGGCAATTGGCAGTGGCCGATGTAATGTTTCCACCTAATAACAATGAGCTTGATCTGCGGCTCCTTGATTCATATCCCTGGAAATCAAGGGAAAGAGTTTTACTCCTATACCTCAGGATTGTCTTAAATTCCCGACCCGCCATCCCTTGGGCAACACTTTACTTGCCCGAGAAGACTGAATTCATCACCAATGAAGTCCTCACTTGGATCGCTCAAAAGTACGTTAGCTTCTCTTTTAAATACCTAAATCCCTCTTATATAATCGATAATTAAGCTAAGTCTCTTAAAATTCAGTTTCTATATATTTTCTTCTTCTTTAACAATGAAATGAATTCAATTTCTATTTATTTTCTTTTCCTTTAACTATGAGATGTATATCAATTTCGGGGTTTGATATATAAAGTTAACTAATGTTATGCCTGTCGATGGGTCCTGCAGGACACCGGAACTACTTAATCTTTCTGTACCTAAAAAGTTGAGGGGAGATGTTTTTCTTGAGTCGGTTACACCGAAGTGGAAGAATTTGAGAATGGTACACATCGATATTTCTGCAAATAATTTTTCTCATCTCCAAGCTAATTGCACATTTTTAAGTGAGCTTAGTTTATATGGATGGATGGACGATGATTCAGCATCCATGCTAGCTAAATCTTTTCCAAATCTCAAGTCTCTAGAGATTTATGGGTGTACAATGTCGAACCATACCCTAGGAATCATAATGGATGGTCACAAGAATCTCAAGCTAGTTGCTACACGAAAGAAGAACTTCTACCACCATGTTGACCTACTCGGTCACAAGTTGGTTGAGGCATTTACACGAGGAAACTACTACCGTTTTGAGACTTGTGTGGAGCTGGAGTTGGAGAGAACATTTGCTGGGTTTAACCCTATATATCACTGAGTTTGGTAACTCATTGCATCATTACTCAGGTCGAGTTCAATGTTCTATATGTTACTGCTTAAGGAGGTTATTGGTTTGGTCCCTTTCCTGTTTTGTTCTTCTTATTTCACTAATATATTTTAAGGAGGTTTTTACTTTTGATTGACATGTGTTCTTCCAACTGAATAATGAGTTTTAGTTGATTATGCTCTGTAGTATTTTCTTCTCATTGATGAATATCATCAGCTTGTTCTTCTATTTTCTTTTTTACCTTATGCTGCAGTTTTCGATTTCTTTCTCATTCATCTGTTGTTGGGGAAGTTATACATAAAGACTCAGACTTCACTTGGTAAACAGGGCATGTGATTAGTATTCACGTACTTTAATTTTTGGCAAAGTAAGAGGTCAATCTATAGCCAACCGGCTAAAAGTGTCGGAGGTCTTAAGTTCCTATCCATTTTTGCTTTATGAAATATTGAGATAACATCGCAGATCCAAGCAAGAGCCTGCAAGGCGATGCACATTCGAGCGTTCTTGATTTACAGTAATTAAAGTAATAATAAACAGTATACAGTAATTAAAGTAATAATAGACTGCTGCCGGCCCCTGCCTCTTCCTCTTCCTCGAAACACACCCCTTCCTCTGCCTCTAAAGCCGAACTTCTCTTCATGACTGACCTTAAGAGCTTGTTCTTCGTTTCCATGCCCATTCATCCTTTGTTCGTGCACCAAGAGACTACTTTGCAGCTCATTTATTGTCAAGGTCTCCAGGTTGTTGCATTCCTCGACAGAACATACCACATAATCAAACTTTGAGGTCATAGACCTCAGTATCTTCTCAATGATCACCACCTGCTCCATCTTCTCCCCATGCGTTTTCATTTTATTGGCAATTTCTAGGGTTCTTGAGAAGTATTCATTCACTTTCTCACCTTCCTTCATCTGCAATACCTCAAACTCTATCCTCAAGGCTTATAGTTGGGCACGCTTAACTCGGGTTGATCCTTGAAATTTCTGTTTCATGGAATCCCAAATATTCTTGGCTGTGTCTCGATTGAGAATTGTCTCCATTATCGTACGATCAATGGATTGGAAGAGGTAGTTCTCCATTACCTTTTGTAACGGGCGCTGTCATGACTGTGGACTTCTGACCCATGTTGGCCTAGCCTATGCTAGGTTGTCGCTGCCCCAGGCGATTCCAGCTGTAATGTCGCTGGTGCGGCGCAATTCGGAACGAGCCCTAGCTAGGGTTCAGACTACACCAACTGCAGGTCATTCTTTAGTGTTCGATCCGCTCATTTAATAGAAGTAATGTAGTGTATGAAAGGACTTGTCAAAGTCAATCTATCATCTTTTTGATTTTGATATCAGCCTATATTGAAGGTCAAAGGTTTTAGATTCAAGCAAGAACCGGCAAGGACTTCAAGAATCAAGACTTGATCATCATCCTCATAAGTTTCTTCTACAAATTCCACCAGTTTTTACTATACCGTCTCTCTTTTTGGTCTGGAAAATTACATACCTAATCATTTAGAAAGTAGTTCACAGATTTTAGAAATCAAACATTGAAACTTTGATGAAACTGCATATTATTCTCATATTTTCCCTTGTCAATTGCCTGTTAAAAACATAAAATTAAGATGCATGAATCAGTAGTGCGTACATGGAAAATCACCATAAAATTTGAGAAATTCAAAATCAACTGATAACCCCAGCCTCTACTTACTGTTCTTAAAATGTTTATTTAGCTTCATTAATTGGTTGTTGTTAATTAGCAGATTCCAACCAATTTAGAGGTACTCCGAAAGGTGCATGCTCGATCATGAATGAAAATAGAGAAGAGGAAGGGAATGTGATAGCAGCAAATAATGTCAACAAGCAAATTGTAAGTGAACACAGAAATGATGAAGGCAAGTTCTTAGCATCATCTATTTGAGGAAAGCTTTTAAAACAAGCTCCAACACCACCTTGCATACTCGGATTTCCCAAGATAATGCAGGATCCTAATCTGGCATGTAGTTACAAAGTTATTTTCAATTTGGCCATATCATCATGGCAAAGAGCAACAAGAGAAGTTATCCACGTAAGAGCTTGCAAAGAGAAGCATACCACATCTGATTGTTGTGCGGAAGCGTAACAAACAAGGTATTGATATGAATTCAACAGTAACAAACAAAGCAAAAACACCTAATAAACAAACCACAAAGAACACCAAGATTTATAGTGGTTCACTCAATCAGTGTGATTGAGCTACATCCACTTTCGGAGCCGGCAAGATATTCCACTATGATCAATTTGGAGAAACATACAATTAGAGTTTATGAACAACTCTCTCTACCCAAATCCCCAATACACCCAAACCTATTAACTCTCTCTTTAGCCAAATAGAGAAGAAGAAGAATTCTTACTTCTCATATACAATACTTAACAACACCAACAACTAAGCTTAAGAAGCTTCAACTATGAAATTGCTAAGTCTCCAAAGAAAGAGGAAAAACTCTCAGAGTATTAAGGATGGCTTTCAATTTATGTTTCTCCCTTCTCTTCACTCTGCTCTCTCTGTTTCTCCTTCTTCTGCTGCTGCCGATATGGGAAATATATTACCCACACTCTCTCTCCAGCTCTTTCTTCAAAGCCGGATGCTTTCTACTTTTCTTCTTTTGCATGTTTTCTTTTTGACTTCTCTTTCTCTTTCTCTACTTTCTGCCAACTTCATTGTCTTCATATATATAATTAAAGCTAGCACATGCTTGGGATATATTCCATTCCTTTCGGCTGCCATGTCTTCAAGTGAAGACAACATCAACAATCTCCACCTTGGCTTCACTTGATACAATAATATCACAAGTAGAATATCACATACCAATTTGCCGCTCCGACATCCCCGTAGGGAAGATCAAATGTTACGAACACCAATCAAGTTCAAGCAATGCTTGAACTTGCTCAATGGAACTGGTTTGGTCAACATATCAGCAGGATTTTCTTCAGTTCCAACTTTCAGGAGCTCTATATCACCATCCTCCACCAGTTGACGAATCTTGTGAAATTTGACATTGATATGTTTAGTGCGAGCATGAGTAACCTGGTTCTCTGCCAAATGAATAGCACTCTGACTATCACAATAGAGATCCACATAATCTTGAATTATTCCCAAGTCCTCAAGCAAACCACGAAGCCATACTGCTTCTTTTGCACCCTCTGTTACCGCCATGTATTCAGCTTCTGTAGTCGACAAAGCAATAGTAGATTGCAAGTTCGACTTCCAACTCACCGCTCCACCAGCAAGAGTAAACACATAAGCTGTAGTAGATCGGCACTTATCCAAATCACCTGCGAAATCAGAGTCCACATATCCAACAACACACTGACTCATCTTATCCTGCTTAAACACAATTCCAACATCCACAGTACCAAGAATATACCGTAGAATCCATTTCACTGCTTGCCAATGACTTTTACCTGGGTTATGCATATATCTGCTCACCACACTTAAAGCCTGTGAAATGTCAGGTCTAGTACACACCATGCAGTACATCAAGCTACCAACAGCACTAGCATAAGGAACTTTAGCCATATATTGCATATCATCATCAATGCTAGGAGACATAGAAGATTTAAGCTTGAAATGAGAGGCAAGAGGTGTACTTACAGGTTTAGATTTATCAACCATGCCAAACCGTTGTAGTACCTTCTTCAAATATTGTTTTTGTGACAAACAAACCTTGCCTTTGGATCTATCTCTTTCAATTTCCATGCCCAAAATCTTCTTAGCTTCTCCCAAGTCCTTCATTTCAAATTCACCACTCAACTGTGATTTTAATTTTTCAATTTCCACCTTGCTCTTAGATGCAATTAGCATATCATCAACATACAAGAGCAAATAAATGAAGCTCCCATCATGTAGCTTGCGAAAGTAAACACATGGATCATACAGACTCCTAGTGTACTTCTGACCAAACATAAATTTATCAAACCGCTTGTACCACTGTCTTGGAGACTGTTTCAAACCATACAATGATTTATGCAGTTTGCAAACCAATTTTTCCTTACCAGCAACTTTGAAACCATCTGGTTGAGTCATATAGATCTCTTCTTTCAATTCACCATGTAAAAATGCAGTTTTGACATCAAGTTGTGCTAACTCAAGATCAAACTGTGCAACCAAGGCTAAAAGAATACGAATAGAAGAATGCTTCACAACAGGAGAGAATACCTCATTGTAGTCTATTCCTTCTTTTTGTGCATAGCCTTTAGCTACCAATCTAGCCTTGTACCGAGATCCTTCCTTTTTAGCAAATACCCATTTGCAGCCAATTGCTCTCTTCCCATGTGGTAACTGAACCAACTCCCAAGTCTTGTTCTTGTGAAGAGACTTCATCTCTTCATCCATTGCTTTTTCCCACTCTACACTATCCGCATGTATCACAGCTTCTTCATAGGTAGAAGGAATTTCTTCTTCAGTAATTGGAAGTGCATAAGTTACCATATCATTTAGCCAAGCTGGCTTTGGAGCATTTCTTTTTCCTTTTCTAAGTGCAATAGGTCCATGTTGCTGTGGAGACTCTTGAGCTTGAGCCTCTACTTCAATACTTGAATCTTCATTTGTTGAATCATCTGGCTCAACTGTAGGACTACCTGGATCAATTGGAGTTTCATCAACTTTTTCTTTAAACTCCACCTGCTTCAAACTCTCTATGGTCATCTCCTGTTTTTGAGAATCAGTCTGTTCACTCTGATTAACCATAACAGCCTCATCGAATGTCACATCTCTGCTTACAATAACTTTCCTCACATCTGGACACCAAAGCCTAAATCCCTTCACACCATCATTAAATCCCAAGAAAATAGCCTTCTTGGCTCTCGGATCAAGCTTGCTTTCCCTGACATGAAAATAAGCAGCACAACCAAAAATATGTAAGTAATGATAATCAGTAGCAGGTTTTCCAGACCATACCTCCATGGGCGTTTTACCCTCATTTGCAGCAGTAGGCAACCTGTTGATGAGATGGCCTGCATATGTAACTGCCTCAGCCCAAAACTCTTTGCCTAATCCAGCATTAGACAACATACATCGAACTTTCTCCAGTAAAGTACGATTCATGCGCTCTGCAACCCCATTCTGTTGTGGTGTCTCTCTAACTGTGAAGTGTCTCACAATGCCCTCATCTTGACATAACTTCAAAAATGGATCAGACTTGTATTCACCACCATTATCTGATCTGAGCCTCTTAATTTTTCGACCTGTCTGAGTCTCAATCATCTTCTTCCACTTCACAAATATATCTAAGACTTCATCTTTATGCTTCATGGTGTACACCCATACTCTTCTAGAGAAGTCATCAACAAAAGAGACATAGTAGTGTTTACCTCCCAAAGATGCAGTTTTGGTAGGTCCCCACACATCTGTGTGAACATAGTCTAGAGCACCTTTAGTCTGATGAACTGCAGTACCAAACTTCACTCTAGTCTGCTTTCCCAATACACAATGTTCACAAAATTCCAACTTGCAAGTCTTTGCACCCTTCAACAAACCTTGCTTCACTAATCCCTGCATTGCTTTCTCACCAGCATGTCCAAGACGCATATGCCATAATTTGGTAGTATCTGCATCATCTGTAGTCTCAGAAATTGCTGTTTCACTTGTCACTGTACTCCCTTGTAGAAAATACAAGTTTCTATCTCTAGTACCTCTCATCATCACAAGTGAACCGGAGACAACTTTAGCAACTCCATTCTTCAATGTAACTGTGAGACCCTTTGATTCTAAAGTTCCCAAAGAGATAAGATTTTTCTTCAAGTTCGGAACATACCGAACATCTGTCAATTCTCTAACAACCCCATCATGCATTTTGAGACGAATTGTACCAATCCCTCTAGTTCTGCAAGGACTATCATCTCCCATCAAAACTACTCCACCATTTAGTTCTCTTAAAGTAGAGAACCATTCCTTGTTAGGACACATGTGGTGTGTACAACCCGAATCCAAAATCCATTTCTCAGAATAATCAAGTGCAGATGAGCTTGCCAAAGCAAAATCAATCTCATCCTCTTTAACATCATCAAAGGTAGATGAACAACTCAATGCAAAACCAAAATCTTCATCATCTTCAGATTTTGCAACATTCACTTCAGAACCCTTCTTGTCTCTAGTCTTCAACTTGGGACAATCTTTCTTCCAATGCCCCTTTTGGCGACAAAAGGCACACTCATCTTTTGCAGGAAATTTGCCTCTTGACTTGGAACGAGAATTACCTCTTTTTCCACCAAACTTTCTATCTCCAGATCTTCCTCTTACTACAAGTGCTTCACCTGTCACTTTCTGCAATTGCTTCTCCTTCTTTCGACACTCATTATTTATCAATGAATTACACACATCATCAAATTTCACAAATTCTTTTCCATGCAACAAAGTTGTAATCAAATGCTCATACTCGTCAGGGAGAGAATTTAGCAAACACAAAGCCTTATCCTCATCACTAATTTGCACATCTAAATTAGCCAAATCTGCAAGTATCTTATTGAAATCACTGATGTGTTCAGACATAGAAATACCTTGCCGATAATTGAATCGGAAAAGCCGCCTCTTCAGGTGAAACCGGTTTTCAGCACTCTTGGTCATGTATTGGTCTTCCAATTTCTTCCACAGAGCTTTTGCCGAAGTTTCCTTCATGATAAAGAACTTCATATCCTTTGCAAGACACAATCTGATAGAACCACAAGCCCACTTATTAATCTGCTTCCACTCCTTCTCACTCATATCTTCTGGTTTGTCTTCAAGAGCTATATCCAATTCTTGTTGACACAAGACATCCATCATCTCACACTGCCACATGCCAAAATTGTTTGTTCCATCGAACTTCTCAACTTCAAATTTGGCATTGCCAATTGATGGCCTAGTAGTCGACGATGAACCCGAACTCGAATTTTTCTTTGTGTCAACCATTGAATCCAATCAATACACAACTCCCAAATTCAGAACCGAAGCTCTGATACCAGTTTGTTGTGCGGAAGCGTAACAAACAAGGTATTGATATGAATTCAACAGTAACAAACAAAGCAAAAACACCTAATAAACAAACCACAAAGAACACCAAGATTTATAGTGGTTCACTCAATCAGTGTGATTGAGCTACATCCACTTTCGGAGCCGGCAAGATATTCCACTATGATCAATTTGGAGAAACATACAATTAGAGTTTATGAACAACTCTCTCTACCCAAATCCCCAATACACCCAAACCTATTAACTCTCTCTTTAGCCAAATAGAGAAGAAGAAGAATTCTTACTTCTCATATACAATACTTAACAACACCAACAACTAAGCTTAAGAAGCTTCAACTATGAAATTGCTAAGTCTCCAAAGAAAGAGGAAAAACTCTCAGAGTATTAAGGATGGCTTTCAATTTATGTTTCTCCCTTCTCTTCACTCTGCTCTCTCTGTTTCTCCTTCTTCTGCTGCTGCCGATATGGGAAATATATTACCCACACTCTCTCTCCAGCTCTTTCTTCAAAGCCGGATGCTTTCTACTTTTCTTCTTTTGCATGTTTTCTTTTTGACTTCTCTTTCTCTTTCTCTACTTTCTGCCAACTTCATTGTCTTCATATATATAATTAAAGCTAGCACATGCTTGGGATATATTCCATTCCTTTCGGCTGCCATGTCTTCAAGTGAAGACAACATCAACACTGATTGTTGCGGATTAGCAGCTACTCTTGATTACCAAAGACATGAACTTGAAATCCCTGCAACCTAAGAGCATCATAGTTAACATTCAGTCTGCAGGCGAAAAATAAGAATGGTGGCTCTACCATTGCAGCCCTCATCTGTTGGAAATTATGCTGAAGGTTCGTATTCACTAGAAAAAGAATAGCATGAGCTCCTTGATATGCTTGTTGTGGATCAGCAACTACTCCCACCCTTACACGATTACGGAAGCAGTTCAAGATTGCATTTTCATCTCTTAGTGGATCATAAATCCGAATGATGGCACGTTCCTTCTGAAGTGCTTTACAAACACTCACTGCAGGGGAATTGGTGAGATCTGCCATGTTGCTCTTGTATGTGACCCCATATACAGCAACCCTCTTCCCTGCCAAAGTTGACATATTATTTAGCATCAATTGCACAAAATGCTCCCTCTTCTTCTTATCCAACCTAATTATGTCAGACAATAGCTTAGCCTCTGTGACCAATCCCACATTTTGAAGAGCATCCTTGCAATACACTATATCCTTTAGTAGATCAGGCCCACCAATTCCTAATGTTGACTCCATAAATGCATCTTCAAACCTGTAATCCCTTCCTAGCATCTGTTTGACATGATTAAAATTTGCCCCAACTTTTTCACAGTAGCTTTCAATGACATTAATCACCGTAATCTTCAAACCTGCCATCACACTTGTGATGATCTTCCCAAGTTCTGCTGATAGATGATTAGGAAGAACTATAATTCTCTGTGGATGAACCCACTGTGCATACATTTCCACTAAGATATCAGTATCTCCTACCTCTGACTTCCGTGCTATTATCACTTGATCTGGGAATTGCATGTCATTTAGCATTTGACCTGGGCAAGAAAGTTCGGGATTGGAGAAAACAGCAAACTGAATGTTCTGTTGAACTTGAGCTTGTGGCCTTTGAGAAAGAAATCTAGTGGTGAGATTAAACATGTCAACAGGCATGGTGCTCTTCTCAACAACAATTTTCGAAGTAGCAGACGCTTGCATGATTGTTCTCACTGCTCTCTCCCACTCAGTGGTATCTAAACCCGGTAAACCACCTCTCTTGGTGGGAATCTCAACCCATATAAAAATAACCTGGGACTGATTAATGACTTGTTCTACTTGGTTACTGAACCCCAAATTGTTTACCATACCTACTAAGGCTCCTAAGCCGGGCTCAACCCAATCGACATTGGCTCCTGCCCAGAATTGCAGTTTGGCTTGGTCGAAATCAACAATGGTTACTGTTTTGTTGGGATAGTGCTGGGCTAGAACAGCCATATTCGCGACACTCTCTCTTCGCAACCCAATACAGCATATGTGTGTAACTGCCGCAAAATTCGCTGGTAGAGGGTTCATTGAGTCTCACTGATTGTTGATGAAGCTTGATTCTCGAAGGTTGTTGATGAACTGATCGAAAACTTTGAAGAAATTAAACGAGAAAACAAAGAAATGCTTGATGTATTGACCTGTAATTATACAAAGAATAGCATATTAGTGATATTACTTTAATTTAAATATCATGGTATGATTAGAACTCTGTTATCGATCAGTCTATCTGTTATGGAAATCTTTTACCGAGTCTTTTGTTACTTATATGATAAACATGTGATAAATACATGTGTTTGAGTTACTTCTGCCATAGCCAGGAGTCTAAGTGAACACCTACTCTATATAAAGAGATAAAATAGTCCATGCATTCTTAGACATCTGCAGACTGAACAATTTGCTAACTTCATGGATATCATTCAGGTATGAACATGCGCAACACACACACACACATATTGTGATCCACTGCTTGTTTATGCGATCGAGAGCCACAGATGTTCTTGAGGTTTTAGTTACAACGAAAATGAAACTAAATCACCAGAAAATCTTAGATTGACATTTGAGAAGATGCAATAGTTGAGCACACATATGTATCCACTTTAGCCTCAGATAAACCTCTGATTCCCCTCAACAGAGTTCAAAATGTGAGAATCGAACCATAACATACACAGTAACAGAGATTACAGACCTGAACTCTTTGTACCTTGTTAGTGTGATCAAGCCATTGCCTGAGTTCTGAATCTTCTTAACATCTCCGGCGAGCAATCACTGCACAAAACATGAGGATCAGGTCCGAGCAAACACATTTGGGCGAGAAATCGAAAGAAATTGAAAAGGAGCGAAGCTCGTGAAGCTTACTCTTATCGATCAATTCGGAAAGCTCTTCTTCATCCTCGATTTTCTGGTAATTGTACAACTTCTAGGGTTTCGATTACAGCTTTTTCTGGTATTTTGATGATTTCTAACAGCGATTAACAAAAACAGAGTGCGATTAACAAAAACAGAGTACGATTTGCAGCTGGAAGATGAAGGATGATCGAGCAATGGTGAAGCCGGATTGGAGAGAGAGAGAGAGAGAGAGAGAGAGAGAGAGAGAGAGAGAGAGAGCGAATTTCTCTCTCTAAAATCAGCTATGCCGGATTTGGATTGGAAGGAGAGAAGGTGAAGAAGGTTGTGATCTCAGAGACTGTTGTCCCGCTTTCTCGAATCCATCAGGCTTTATACTCTGGGCATTTTTGTAATAAAGTTAGGCGTTTTGGGTATTAAACTAAAATTTGAAATGGATCCATCATAAGGGCTTGTTTGGCTTTCCACTTACTCAAAAAGCACATAACTCTCAGTTTGCGTCTTGGTAGTCCGTAGTCGCCAAAGAGCCCAAGGTCTCTCTCTCTCTCTCAGATTCATACTGCATTCTAGTTCATCTCAATGTAGGTCTTTTTTTTTTTTTGAATTTGTAACTATACTCGATTCAATTATATGGGGTTTCTCTTTGTTTGTTGTGGTACACCTCTGATTTGATAAATGTAATTTAGGAATTTGTGAGACAAGAGGCTTCAAAATGCTCTGGGTAGTGCTGCTGCTTCAGCATTTCGTCTCATCATGCGGTTTGCTGTTGGTGATAAATCATTTCTTGTCAGAATCGCCATGGCATTTGCTATTATTGGAGGACCGGGTTTAGAGGTTGGAGAACTTGATAATTCAGCTTATTTCTGTGTGCCAAGGTAGATATGTGTTTCTTTGCAAGTTTTTCCATGTTCCAGACTTTTACTATTTTATTTTCTATCTTTCAGATATTAGCTGATGTTATACTTCTCTACTTATTCATTTGGTGATTTGACCTGCTTATAGTAGGCTCTTGAGGATCCTGTTTCATCTGTCCGTGATGCATCTGCTCAAGTATTGGGTTACCTGCTTGCTCTTGGAATGAATCCTGATGCACAGGTTTGTATATTCACCTGTGCCATTTTGTCTTCATGTGTTAGGCTTGTCACTCTACTTTGTCAAGTAGATCCGATCGTGATTTGTTACAAACTATATCTCAAAGTTTATATCTCTCCCTAGGTTCAACCAAGAGGGAAGGGACCTTTCCCTCCAGCAAACAAACTAAAAGGTGGTTTGCAAAGACATTTAGTATTGTCTTTCACAAAAGGTATTATGTTCGGTATTTTTTGGGCAGCAGGTATGCTAAAATGTTCGGTTTTGTTTTTCGTTGTCATGGAGGTGTTCTGCTTTCAATTAATTCTTCTGTTGCCCGCATACACTTCTATGCTGTCTGTTTCAAAGTGAAAATTTTAATGAAACTTGCAGCTTATGTCTCCTGATTCCAGTTCTTCCATGATAATTGCTGGTCTAAGTACTGTCTCATATACCCTAAAAACTCTTGGAGGGGTAAGTGTGGCTATAGATATACATTTGGATTCCAATTTTTAGTCTTTGCTAATGATGATGACTTGAGGAATTTTGCTTACATTTTCATTGATGTCTTGGACACTTATGTTGCGGACTGAAAATATAGATTTAAAAAAGTGTTATCAGTTGTTCCTTGTATAATATGTTGCAGTACATTTGTTTGTTCCCTCTGTTTGAAGTTCCAGAGTTGAGTTCAAGGTGTAAGCTCTAGATTTCGCATTTGAAGCTTGAACACTTTGAATAGATATAACTGTTCTTATTATCTCCACAATGGTCATAGACTTGTTTAAATCTCACATCTTAATAATCACTTTCTATGCATTATTGTGTTCCTTGGTTATGTTTGGGAGAACTACTGATTGTAATGGTTTTGCCAACTGGTCTGGGTGTTGGACTAGTATTACTTTAGTAGGCAGGTTGATGGAGGTGGTTGAGTAAAGGCAATTGGGTTAAGACAGAATAAACTTCCTCTACATGGATAAGGGCAATAGTGTTACCCTAGTCTTCTTAGATACCTTGTGTTTAGTTCTTACCTAGTTATTTACTGTCTCAGGTTGCCCAAATCAGTTCTTGAAGTTTCAAAGAAAATGCTGACTGAATCTAGTCGGAATCCTCTGGCCGCTAAATTGAAAAAAAAGCTGGGTGGTTACTTTTGTCATCTCCTTAGCATCTATGCCGATGGAGGTAAGGGATCATTTTTGATATTATACTTTTCTTTACAGGCAACATTCAGTCCCATCACCTAACCCATTCCTACCCTCCTTATAAAAGTCAGAGTCATAGAACCATTTATTCTACAGTTAGCAGATACTATTTGTAAGTTAAGGTGCTATTCTTCATACGTGCAGGAGCTTGAAGACCAGATTTTTGATATTATTTCCTTGTGGGAATCCCTATCTACTGGAAACTCACAAAGTGAAACTAACCAAACTGGGGATTTGATATCTAGGATTCGGTAAGTCAGATTGTACTGGTTAATTATATTCACCTAAAATCTCATTTACCAACATGTGTTTGAATATTTTATAATTCTCGGATACTTGCTCACTTTCAACTTTCCCGCTTCTGTCTTCCAAACCTTTTGAGTCTTTCAATGTTTTTGATTATACATTTTCTGTTTAAGTACAATTGTACTTTCTTAGTCAAGTTAGGGCTAAGACATAACATGGCTTGTTCTTCTTGAGTGGTTAATAATTTCATCTTGATGCTTATGCTTGACCACATTTATGGTTCAGGGGCAATTAAAATGTTTGCTCTTTTATTTCTGTAGTCAAGTTATTGGTTTTTTTTTTTGTCAAAGTCAATTGATTGTTCTTAAATGCACTAAATATTAAGGTCTGGAATTTCTTATTAGTCTGTTTCATTTTGAACTCGGTTTTATTTTTAAAAATATATGGATATGTAATTTAACATAGTTTTGAGAGTGCTTTCACTTGATGTGCATTGATATAATCATATAACTAAACTTCACATTTTGTCTTTTTCTTATAACCCATTAGTATGATATATGAGTCATATGACCCTGCATTACCCATCTGCTACCGATCACATGTAAATCTTGGTCTGTTGGGCCATTGGTTCTAATGTTCGAACTGTATTAAGTCGCCTGTGATTTGAATAATTAGTTGTCGTATCTCATTGTTTCCTAATAACTCTTCTTAGCTGTTAGTGGTCTTTTGTGATGGATTTTGTTTCAAGGAAATTGACAAGATTATACTATTAATAATGCAGCAATGAGACAGAGTGAGCATTTTTTTCTGGTAGATTATATATCTTGACCTTCAACTTTTTCCTTTTGTAGCATGTGGTCGGCTGCAATCGATGCAGCTACGTCGTTTTTAAGACACTCTCTTTCCCATGATGCTAAAATTAATCGGATTTTGCTTCAACCTGTGTTTGTATTGAGACTTTGTATACCTAAGTAGGTAAGTTTATTTTGCAAATCCCTGTTGTCTATATTTTGTTCTCCTAATTCATTCAATTTCTCTAAAAATAAAAATAAAAAAAGGCTGGCTCTAGATTGTTGATGTCTTGCTAATAGATAGATAGGCACATTGAGTATGCTTTGGTATGGGCTTTGAGCCTGAAGCTGGGATACGTTTGCATATGGTGTAAACATATTTTTTTGAAATGTGACGGAATGCAGGGCTTTATCCTATATATCACTGATAGCGGCCAAGGAACTGCCATACGTCAAGCCTGCTCTGAATATATTTATTATCAGGACACTAATAGCTTATCAGTCTCTTCCTGGTCCAATGGCATATAAGGATGATCACCTCTCCCCCCCCCCAAAAAAAAAAAAAATTTGCACAAGTCCACTCAGGTAATCATTCCTGCATTACTTGCATTTGAATTCTTTTCTCATTTTGTAGTGAGGAACTGAGGACACACACACACACTCATTCTTCTGTATATATGTATGTATATTAAATATGAATTCTCCGTAAAATCTATATTTTGGAATTGCTTTTTCTAATGTCTGTCTACCTGACCTGGATGCTTGTTTCTTGTTGTATAGATAAAAGAGAGGCTTTGGATGTGAAGAAAGTTCATGCTTGAGGTTTCTGTTAGACAAGAGAGATGCATGGTTTGGTCCTTGGATTCCTGGAAGGTGCTGTACAGTCGTTTATTCTAAAACTATTGATGAATGTTGTAATTTCATTTGATGAAAGTTCGTTGGATAATGTCTGGTACTATTAGACAACATGGCAGCATATAGTTATAACCAAGTTTGCAGTACTTTCTCCTTTCATTTTTCTTTTGATTTTTTAACTCAGGAAGTATTTAGTTTTTGTTAATTGTGTTTACTCAGGGATTGGTTTGAATATGAACTTCGTGCTTTTCAATGTGGAAAAGATGGTCTTTTGCCCTGTGTCTGGGAGAACAAAGTTGTAGCTTTCCTCAGGTAATAGTTATTTCTTTCTACTTGGTGATTTGCTTACTGTCTCAACAGTTTTATTTACGGAGTATTCTAGCAGAGGGTGACATCTGTCCATCACAATGTAGGGCTGCATCAGAATGTCTTGGCCTTTTTAGCTCGTCTTGGAAATGATATCTTTACAGCAAGACTGGTCAGTTCAACATTCTGATTTCAAAATGCACCTCTTTCAATATTTACTTCACATAGAAAAGCAGAGTTTCCCCACTTTTCTTGATCAGTTAAAAATCGCTTTTCTCTTTCATTTTTTTCTTTTAAAATATGTATGCTGTTGTTGCTGAGTGTGTTTTATTTTTCCAAGTCTGTTCAGTTTTAATCTAGTCTCTCTGTATCTCTCTCTCCCTCCCTCCCTCTCTCTCTCATTCATTGTTTTGGGTGACAAACAGGCTAGATCACTGCTTGGTGGCTTAACTGGAGCTACAGATTCAGACTATGCAGGCTCGATTGCTTTTTCTCTAGGCTGCATTCATTGCAGGTGAGAGCCCTGGAAGTGAGTGTTTTGTTTTTCTGATTTGGTCTTAGCTGCATTGAGTGCTTGTACAAGTGAATTTTAATTTCTTTTGTTCTTGGCGCATTTCAGTATAGTTTAACTTTGAGTTTTCTCATAATTTTATTGGTCCTGAATAGCTGCTTTTATGTTAGTTTTATTTATAGATAGTTATTTACATTGCTGAATATGATGCTTGCAAGTTGCAAGTAAGAGCCAAGTTTGTCACTGAAACTACTAATATAGATTAGGTATTTTAAGTGCTAAGAGGACAGTAGCAGGTGCTTTCAATTCACTTGCAACTTGTAAGCATCATATTCAGCAATTTATTATCACTGAACACTACTGACTTGATAGATTTGTTTTAGATCGCTAACTTCTCATATTTGTTAATATAAAAGAATCAGCGATCCTGCGATGGTCTAGCTATATATCTCAATTGAGAAACTCGACCTTTTCTCACTGTCCTTATGTACTTTGCCTGCAGTGCAAGAGGCATGGCATTGTCAACATTAGTGCCTTCAACTGCGAGCTCAATTTCTTTGCTTGCTAAAAGTTCAATAGCTGGTTTACAGATCTGGTCTTTACATGGACTTCTGTTAACCACAGAAGCTGCTGGCTTGTCCTATGTATCTCAAGTTCAGGTAAATTTGATTCTCGATGACTGTTGGGTTTTGTTGCTAGAGCAGACTGTCATTTGAATCTGTATCTCTTGTAATTCTCGTGCGATGAACTGTTAGTTTGTAGTTCACTCGATGATCTTCTATTGTCACAATTCTCCTTTGCAGGCAACACTTGGCCTTGCTTTGGACATTCTTTTGTCTGAGGAGAATGGTTGGATTTAGGGGTTGGCCGTCTGATAAATGCTATTACAGCTGTTCTTGGTCCTGAACCTGCCCCTGGAGTATTTTCTTTTCACGTTGCAAGGTATTATATATATGTTGTCCTTTGTCTTTGCCTCCAAGCTTGTGTTAAAGTACTAATGGGGTCGGACTTGGCATATTCGAAGACATTCTGATGGAAAATAAATTCATGAGAGTATGGTTATGCTTTAAACTAGTCGTATCCTTGTAGGATTGGTGATCTGGTGCGGACCGCAAATATGGTTTGCTCTATGCATCAAGCCCTTCATATCCATCTCATTGGGTGTCAATATGTCACAGTGTGGCAAGTTCTTATTTTCAGGAAGCAGCATTTTTGAGAGTAACGGTCTAAATTGTGGAATAAAAGATACAACGGAAACTATTTGGATTATCTGTATTCTCTTGTAGATACCATTTGCTATATTGGGTTTGACTGATTAAGAGTATCATTTGCTAATTTAAAGTGTGTTTTGTTGGTTTTCGATTAAAACATAGATTGAGTTGTTAATCTTATGTGCATTTTTGCAAGCTGCTTTAGCTGCTAATTGGCACTTTAATCTGATCAGGCTTTTGAAAGTGTTCAATAAGAAATGGATTGTTAACATCGCAAATGCTGGCGTTGAAATGTGTACAGATTATTAGCTCATTCAAGGTATACATCCATAGTACACAATTTTTATGATTATTTAAAAAATGCTAGAGTGCGCGAGGAACTCTGATAGAATTTCTCACCGACTCTAAGAGACTATGAGTCTGAGAAAATGATCCATATTTTTTTTTGTAAATTAAGAAAATATTAAACAAAGTAGAGTATGGAACATATCATGATAAACGATCTTTTCAGTACACAAAATTTGCCAAATGAAACAATAAAACTAGAACAATCGAGTCCGAGGCTAAACTTTTGATCAAAAATATAAAAGCCTGAAGCTAAAGTTATAAACTCAGAACCACTGGGATGACTAGACCTCAATATCAGTTGGGGCCAAAATAGGTGCTGCTTCATCATCCTTTGGTTGGTGGACTGTAACAAGATCAGGTAGAGGAGTCATTGGTCCTTGCTTGCCCTTGGGATCCCAGTCAAGCATCATCTTGACCTTGATATCAAGAACACTCTTGTCTCATAACAGCTGAGTCAATGTACTCATCGACTGGCTGAGTGGCTGATCAGAACTAATCATGTATTTATCCTTGAACTTCATGGACTTGGCTCTCTGTGACCTCAGCTTTCCACTAACAATTGCTAGAACTCATGAAGATGATTATTAAAGCTTGAAAACAGAGTACAATATTGGCTAGAGATATAACCCTAACCTGAGGCAGCACAGAGACAAAAAGTGAGAAGCAACTGATATTGGTTCTTGGTAATTTTACAAATGGTTGCAACTAACCGATATAAAATGAAGGAGCTATTGGAAGCTAAGTTTGTTACGCAATCCAGATTCTGGATAGTCAACCGGATCAAGCCACGTGGCAATCATGATGCTGTCAGTATTCATTCTTCATGCAGCTTGGACAAACTTGTCATATTGATCTTGAGTCATGCTTTAAGCCTGAGGAGGAGTGAGAATCAGCTGTGAACAATCAAAACTCACGTGCAATCTTGGTGATGGGATCACTGATATTTAAGCTAGAATTAGCTGCATCAGCTGCAAGGCATGTTCTGGTAGTTTTGGCTTCATTAGGTACCTTAGAGTCTTAGACACAATCACCTTAGGCATGGTACTAGCCTCATTAGCTTAAATATATAGTCACCTGAGGCACATCACTAGTCTCCCTAGCTTCAATAGTCTAATTTGGCGGCACATAACTAGACTCACTAGCTTCAATAATCACATTAGGCAGAGTCTCTTTGCCTTTGCTTTCGATCAGTATCAGTACCTGTCATCATCATCTTAACAACAATCACCTCACAAATCTCAAAACACCATATATAGCAGGCCCTGCGAACAGCTAGGCCTCCAAGAAGCTTTGGCAAAGAGAGACAGCATAAAGCTCCACACCTGTCTCTGGAAACTTAAACCTCTTCTGCACAACTGCTGTCAGCTCCGATCCCTAATCCTCCGAGCACGTTTTGAGTCCGAGTAGCCCTGATTATGATCTCAGTGCGCATCGGCGTAACCCTAACCTCTAATCCGAAGTAACCGTCCTCGGCGACGAACTTTTTCGAGATTGCCAAGTTGCTGATACAAGATCTGAAATGTGGTGGCGGGAGCTCTGCAAACCCTAGCTGTGTTTGTCAGAAAATGATCCATTCGATTTGATAAACAATTTTCAATGAATATCTCACTAACTTAAAAACAAAACTACGACTCATTCATCTCTAGCAAGCAAAGCAAATTACTACAAACAAAATAAGTATCAGAAGAGAAAGAAAAGTACTTGGACCAAATTACAATTGATCTTGTAACAGATGTTGTAATAACCGACCTATACTTTTAATAAAAGAAAAATGGTGGCAGACAACTTTCTGGTTTTAGGCAGTAAAGATCGGAGCCTTGTCTCTTTCATGATTATGCATGATTGACGAGAGCTAGCAAACAGACTATCATCTCTCTCACTCACTCTGTTTCACTCCGAAAAACAGAGCAATAGTTCTCCAGCCTTGTTCTTCCTCCATCAACCACCTCCAGACGTCGGACCACTCCCTTTGGCTTCTCCTGAGGCTGCTCTACCTACTGGACGTCGTCTTTTCCTCCGGCACGACCTCAAGGTCCGGCAAACCAGCTCGAAACCGGTTGCACCCGAAACCGAACTAACTCATCCTCCTCGTGTTTCCGGCCACTAATCCTCACCAAACTTCATCCTCGAGCTCGCCTCAACCTCCTGAAACTCCCAGAAGTGTCCTTTCACGGCGGCGCTGCGCGTGGTGGCAGCTGGAAGCCAGCCCCGATCAAAATCGAAAAAAAAGAGCGAATCGATCCGGATATCTCGAGCTACAGACCATCATTTCTTGTGATTCTTGAGCTGGTGTACTCAGATTGAAGTTCTGAACAACTTTCATGAAGGGATCGAAGCGAGAAATTGAAGTTTTTACGTTGGAATTCAAGCTCGCCGGATTCTGGAAATTTTCCGGCCACCGACGCTTTCGGTCAAGATATATCAAGTTGTAGAGCTTAGTTTTGAGTGATTCTTGAACCAGTGAGTTCGTCTTTAAGTTCTGAACAAGTCTCCTGAAGGAATCGAAGCGAAAGGAGGACATTTTTACGTTGATCGGAGCTTCGCCGGTTTCTGCAAATTCTCGCCGGTTTCTGGAAAAATTCCGGCCACCTCGACTGTTTTAGGTAATTTCAACCACTTCCGGTCATTTTCAGCTTACATGGTAGTTATGAAAGTTGTTAAGCATGATGAGAGGAAGAAGAGCAGCCCGGCCCCGACACCATTGGTGGTGGTCGGCGGCGGCTCTGCCACTAACTCCGGCGGCCCTTTCCGGCCACCTCCGGGGATCAAAAATATGGTTTCTGTACATTTTCAGATTCTATATTTCAATACGATCATTTTGATATATTATACGCAATTTTTGGATATCGTATGATTAAGTTATGAATTCTTAAGTTTCGATCGATTTCGATCGTTAGATTTGTGATCTGTGAAGTTAGGACCGTCAGATGGACTTGTAGTTTTGATATGATGATCTTATGACTGTCCCAGTGGCTTTGTGTGGTCATGGGCGAAGATCCGACCGTTGGATCTTCGTATAAATGCAAAACAGTGATTAGGGAGGCGATTCGTGAGAATCCGTCCGTCGGATTTTCGTATAAATTTGTGAAGATGTTAGTAAGGACGATTCAAGAAGATCTGACCGTTGGATCTTCGTGATAATTTTGGAGGATGATCCTAAGGGCGATCCGTGAGGATCCGACCGTTGGATCATCATATAATTTTGATCTGACCGTTGGATCATCATTAAATTAGAATCCGACCGTTGGATCATCATTAATTTAGAATCCGACCGTTGGATTTCCGTATATGTGTAGTTTATGAATGATTGCTAAGTTAAGGTCATGTTTGATTAGGTGATTGACGGTCTTCCTTGGGTGAGCGGTTTCGGTGTGTATTGTGTTAAATTGAAGACGCAGCGGGAATATCGAGGTGAGTAAACCTCACGTGGTTTATATTACGAACCGAATAAATTTAATTACTTTATTTTGTCGTAATTGTGTGAAAATATTTATGAAATAAATATTTGTTTTAAATCATATGGGCTTGATCAACTACGGTCCATAGGTAAGTAAAATGATTTAATTATACAAAATGAATTTCACGATTTTTATGCTTGAACTATAGTTGGTATTAGTGATTATCCCTGAGCGGATAATTACGTATATATATATTTACGTGGTTATATATGGATTGGTGTGACATGGAGATGTGTGATTTTATAATGATTTAAGTGATGTGAAATCGAAAACGTGATTTACCATATTCATTTATGATGATAGTGATTGGTGAAATTATATTGGAAATTTATGGATGACGTGGTATTGAGTGATGATATGATTGAGTATGGATTGGTGATTTTTGGAGTTGTATTTTGAGTACATATATATACACAATAATAGTACGTATCATGGTATTATTGATCCTATTGTGTGAAAGAATATTATGGTACTCGATTTTGGTTTTAGGGTCAACATAGTGACCAGTATGGGGGAATCAGATGCTCTAATACTAGGTGGATGATGGGCTACGATTGGTTGAGTTTAGGGTCAACATAGTGACCAGTATGGGGGAATCGGATGCTCTAATACTAGGTGGATGATGGGCTACGATTGGTCGAGTGTAAGAGACGCCCCAACCCTTATTGGGTGATGGGCTAAGTTGAGTATGTGTATCGGATGTTCTAACCTATGTTGATGAACTACGATATTGATAATCATGTCGGATGCCATAACCTAGGCCAGGTGATGGGCTACGATTCAGTTAGAGCTCTAGTCTGTCAGTCACCGTATTTGTATAAATACGCTTTCGGGGTTTTGAGAAGAAAGATGTGAGTTTAGATCCCGTATAAATCTTTGGTGATTTAGAGTGGTGATTTTAGTGATTGATTTTGGGGATTGAGGATTGCTTCGTGGATGTTGTGATTGTTGGTTGTTTTGCTTGAGTTAAAAGAAATATGATTTAATAAATCAACCGTTCATTTCTTGTTTACTCATACGAGCTGTCAAAAGCTTACCGGGTTTGGTGTTGTTGCAATCCCGGTACACTATTCAAATTGTGTAGCGGGTAATCCTGCAGGTCAGGAAAATCAGGGCGGTGATCGTGCGGGTTAGAGTATTTGTTATAGTTTTACAGCAATTGTAATAGTGAGGTGAGTTAAGCTCATTTGAGCCTTACAATTTGATTTGGTGAGAGTGTGCTGTAATAAATAACTTGAGAATTTGGTTTATTGTATTATTGAGAGGTGTGAAGTGTGGTTGTTTGTGAGAAAAAAATTCAAGACGTTTATTTGTAATTGTTATTATTCATGTTTCGGACTTTGAATTGATTATTCAAAATTCGGGGCGTGACAGATGTAGTCATTCATAATAGATACAACAGTAGTTATCAAATGGGCGGTCAAAGGATGATCAAACAAGTATTTAAGTATCAAGATTATAGTCAATCTAACGGCCTGTCGTAGGACAGTCACAATTCCTCATTGTCTGTAACAAAATTACATTGGCGTATGTATTTGTTGATGCTGTCTCAGACTCTCAGTGCAGCCTTCCATAACGACCCGCACAGTCTTGTTAAAACAACACCGGTCAAACCATGCCTATCTTTACAAAGTGCTTTTCGATCATTTACATTCACAATTGTTGTTCATGTCATATATATGTTCGACAAATACTTTTGACTTTTTAACCTGTTTGGCTCCAAAATCATTTGTCTAGCAAACAGTCTCTTTTGAATGCGCGAACGTGCTAACACCGTGCGGTGTAGTCGTCGAGGCGTCCTTTGACCTTACTTCTTCTCAAATGCTGTGGATGAGGATAGCACCAACCTCATCACAAGGTTCTTTTCTTTGCCTTACGGATAAGGATTTCTGCCTTACGGATAATGACTTGTGGTGTGATCGCTTGCGTCAACGAATCGATACTTAGCGTTGTAGGCTAAGCAGAGCAATCACCGGGAAGTAGGACAAAGCACGGGTTTTGCTAAAGCGTGACTTTAGCTTTACTGGGTTGCGAGGGCGTTACCCTTGCTTTGCTGGTTTCAACTAGGTTGAAGGTAGGTTTGCTTGATAATCAGCTGAGAGATTAGGATTGAAGAGTTGTATCTTTTGGATTTTGCTTTTAGCCTCTATATGTAGACTACAGATTCACCTTCCTTATATGAGTGAAATACTATAATTTAGGCCACAATTATTGGCCTTGAATCAAATCAAGACTCTTAATAGTTTTGATAACTATCGTAGGCAATAATTGATAATTATCTGCCTCTTGACGGCTACAATATAGGCAAGGTTAATTGCATCTCGGAGTCTTAGACGTAATCTTCCTCTAGACGACCATATTGCCGCTTGATAGTTGATACCTTTTGTAACACGTCCTGCATGTATACCCATATCTTCATGCAATTAGGCTCCGTTTGGGATTGCTTCGCTTTTAAAAAAATCAGCTTTTGTTTAAAATTTTAGATTTTATTGTGTTTGGTAAATAAATAAAAAGTAGCTTTAATTAAAAGTTATAGGTCACTGACAGCAGATTTTAGAAACAGCCCAAAGGTTGCTTTTAGAAGCTGTTGTGAATCAAAGCACGCTTTGCAGTTGTTTTATGTACTGACAGCACTTTTAAAAATATTATTTACCAAACACGAAACTGCTTTAATTCACAGCTGATTATTCTCACAACACATCAGCAGCAGTTTTTTTTTTAAAGTCACAGCAATCCCAAACTAGCCCTTAAGAATGATAGCTTCCTTAGTTGATCTTCTCTGCATGTGTGAGTATGGTAGCCACGTATTGGCATCTAGCGTCTTTCATGCAATTAAGAGAATCAATAGATGTTTTACCTTCCTTAATTGATTAAAGCCATGACATGCACGTAACTAGGACTCCAACCTTAATGCAAGATCTTTTGCCAAATATGTGCATTAGAATCCTAGCCAAATACAACCATGAGGCCATCTTTAATGTAAAGATCTTCCCTATATGCTCCATCTTCGTAGCCAAGTAAATCACCATTAATTGTCAAATATCTTGATTATTAATAGTAATATGATAATACCGAGATTTGCCTTTAGGTTGCTTGGTCTTCAAGTAGACTTTATTTAGCCTCTAAATAATATATTCCGAACTTGTTGAAAATATATGGCTCGGGCCACGGATATTGGCTCGGTTATCTCCAAGACACTCCTTGTCAGGAAAAAAATGTTAATTTTGGGTTCAAACACAAACCATTTCACGTAGGACACATTATTGAAATGTCAAAAAGTCCATATATGACTCCAATCTTTCAATGCAATTAAACCTTTCATTAAAAAAAAAGAAAAAAAAAGAGGAATCCTTAGACAGAAATAAACATGACTAGTCAAATACTTAACTTTTTAGAACTCTAAGTCTTCAACCTAAGATGTCCACCCTAGATCTTGGATGGTTACCATGTGATTGACTCATCATGTTGGATGGCAGGGTCATAGCGAATCATGACCTTACTAATAGAAAAACATAGTCCAAAGAATCATGAGTCTCAACCCCAAGGCCAAGAATTCGACCCCAAGGCTTAGGAGCCTTACCCCTAAGGATAATAGCCAAAGTAAAACTTCTGAAGGATTCGACCTTCAAGGTCTCAAGATCGACCCTCGATCTACGCCCATTACTCGAACGTCATGAGCTTTAAGTTAGAAGATCACTCTTGTAACTCAATAGTCACCGAAGCCCACAATGTCATGGTCCACCAGTGCTCTATCAAAAACCAGCTTAAACCATCAAGTCATCAACAATCAAGCCTCGCTTGACGAAAGACTATTCACATGGACTCAATTTATTTAAATCAACGAGCGGATCTGGGCAATTTGGCTGGTGCTTGGTGGTGGTGCTGTGGCGAAAGGGCTGGGTTCTCCTTCATTCGATGGGTGGTGGTTGAGGTCGACATCGAGGCCTGCTCGTGAGAGCAGCCCGGATCCGGGCTGTACGGGATCTTTTCCGGCTTTCTCTGCGAAGACTCCTTGGTGCGTGGGGCGACGATGGTGGAGCGCCGGCGGTGGACTTACTAGGGTGAAGGTGGTCTGGAGGCAGTGCGACGGAACCGGTGATGCCACAGTGGTGGGTCAAGTCCAAGGGGTGGTGCTAATGGGTGGAGTGGTGAGGCCGCGATCTTGGTAGAGGTGACCGCAACGGCGGTGATGTGAAGACAAGTGAGGTGTCTCGATCTGCAACCAAGGTTTGGACGACCAAGGAGCGAGGGAACTGTGGTCACGGCGGTCAATGGGAATCGGGACGATGGAGCTGCAGTTAGGCAGGGTTTGTGGTATTGGGCCCAATCTGGACCCTATCTGGGAAACAGTGGTTTGATGTTTTTTCTTTCATTCTGGTTTTGGTTTGTGGTTTTTAGCTGGTTTGTGTTAGGTCGGGTGCACTGTAGGGGGTGGCAGGGACAATCATCACTTTGGCCTTCCTGAGGGTCGTTCCTGCCTAGTTTAGAGTCAGCACAAAGTCTGCCTGTGGCATAGACGAGCATTAATGGCTTTCTAGGAGGTCCTTCCTGTCAGGTTTTGGGTTGGAAGTGATGGCGCTTTGGAGTAGTGATGGGATGACAGTGTTGGGTTTTCTTTAGTCCTAGGTCTGACTGTCCAGAAATCCCTTTGATCGGGTTCGAAGCAAAGACGAGTGTTGGTTTGGTCGATCAATTGCTGGCCAGGTGGATTCTGTGTGGGAGTTGGTGTTCTTGGCTAAGTCTGCTCCAATACGTTTTGTTGTTTCTGCCACTTTGTTTGGTGCCAGTTTAGTATTTTTAGTTAAGTTTTTTAGTATGGTTGGAGTCGGGGCCTAGTTTGGCTTCAACAGTGCGTCAGTATAGATGTCCATTTTGACGTCTAAAGTGGGAAAAGTTTCGGTTGAAGCTTTTATCCCCCATTCTCATTGTAATCTTCGTTTTTATTAATGAAGTTCTTATTTGATCAAAAAAAAAAAAAAAACGAGCCAACTCAGGTACGCTCATATGCTATGATATAAATAACAGGCATAGCATATATATATATATATATATATATATATATATATATATATATATATATATATATATATATATATATATATCGAGATTAACCAATTCACCTTAAAGCATGGTACCGAAGCAATTATTGCAAGTCAATTTGAAAAACCTTAAAACTGGATAGAGAGAAATGAGAGGGCCATTCTCACTCAGTGTGAACTTGTTAGGAAAGAATTCTGCAAATTCTATTAGCCAACTGCGAAAGGATTCGCTGGCTTTTAGCCATATTTCATGAAGTGTGTGTGTATATACACACGAGTTCTCAATAAATTTATATTTAATATAATAATATGTATACAATTAGACAAGGGAACTTTTGATGACGAAATGTTACCAAAATCAAAATGGTGTGTTCCAAAGATATGACGGTTTGAAGTAATCATTTGAACAATTGTTTTAGTAAGGGCGAATCCGTCTCTTCATGGATTAACAAAAAAAAAATTGCAGAATAAGGAAGAAGAAGAAGAAGAAGAAGAAGAAGAAGAAGGAGAAGAAGAAAACCAGATTTGGGTGTCCAAATCAAACCTTGATATTGGGGAGGAAGAAGAAGGAAGAAGAACGGGAAGAAAACTATATTTGGGTGTTTAAATCAAAACTTGATATCGGGGAGGGAGAGAGCTAGGAGGAAGAAGAAGAAGGAAGAAGGAAGAAAAATGAGGAGGAGGAGAAGAAAATCAGATTTTCGGTGTCCAAATCAAATCGGGGAGGGAGGGAGGAAGAAAGAAGGAAGAAGAAGGAGAAGGGTACCTAGAATTGGGTGTCCCGTATGAGAGAGAGAGAGAGAGAGAGAGAGAGAGAGAGAGAGAGAGAGAGAGAGAGAGAGAGAGAGAGAGAGAGAGAGAGAGAGAGAGAGAGAGAGAGACTCAAAATTGCCCTTTGAAAATTAAATAATTGCATAGGTTTAACAGTGTTATTAACGTCATGTACTAAAAATGGGTCGGGATTGCACTTTCATGTACCGATGTTAATTCTTTGAAACCAAATACACCGAACTTCGGAACAGCCTATATGTCATGTACAGTTCTTAAAATTTTTCCTTAAAAAAAAAAAGATCAAGAACCAAACTGATGTTTGCTCCAAAGTTAGAGAGGGCAAACTGAATTTAGTCCAAAAGAAAACCTTGAATAAACAATGTTATATTGTGAGTTGTAATAATCTAAGATGAAACAGTAAATGTTTAATCGCCGACAACTCTTAAAAATGATAGTGCTTGTGCCAATAAAGGGGATACATACATGCATGAATTACCTGAAATAGAGCTAACATCTGCATCATGAAGAAAATGTGAACAATTAATCATGTGACTAGAGATAACTTGGGTACCCCCATTGAGGTTCAAAATGTTGTTGGAGTCCCCTAGTAAAATCCAGGGTTCATCATGGGAGGCTTTAAGTCCGAAATTCTATTTTAGAGATCAGTTTTTTTTTTTTTTTGGCATACAGAAAAGTCATAAACCAAGATTTATTTACAACAATTTCAGTTATTTCACAATGAATAAAGCGATCATGCTGAAATACAGGAGATACTATAATAAGGACCATTAAAATGAGTACTTCATGAGAATTTTCTAACTAACGGTTGTGGGATCCAATTTCGATTACACTTGGGCAAAACAACCGTTAAATATTTAGCTATGCATGAGTAGATCACTTCTAAAAATATTCTTAGAAATTGCTAATTTTTATGATACCAAACCAGATCAAATCAGTAGACGAACCAAATCGGCCAAACCTGAATATTTCATGTTCATAAATGATAAATCAGGATTGTGCTTAACCATTTATTTTACTATATTAGAAGATGCCTTATTATCTAGGATAGAAAACACATCTAAATCATAGCTAGAAGCATAAAGAGATGCCTGCGCTAGAATTCTAGGCCAGAAACTGTCCCGTTTATTCTAAATCATAATCTTCATTGATCATTTCTTGCAATTGAAGAGGTTTTATGCTCCTTATTTGCCTCAGTCATTGCCATGGAGCTAATCATCCATGTGCAAATGTTGTAATAAGAGGCTGCAAATGTTGTAATAAGAGGCTAAGAGCCAAAAGTCTAAAAGCTTGTCATCAGCACTTGGCTGCACCCACACTTTGGGTTATTATCACAAATGGTACCTGAACTTATCCTCTATTTTATCGATGGTATCTGAACTTCAATTTTGATCACAACCAGTACCCGAACTTTTCGACTTCATTTTAAATGGTACCTAAGGCCACCTTCGGTCACTATTTCGGCCAAAAAAGCCAAATCTAAAAAAAAAAAAAAAAAAAAAAAAAATATCAAGTTCAAGGCAAGTCTATTTCCAAAAAATCATCACTAATATATGATCGCAACCCTTAAAATCATCAAAATCATCACTATGATAGTCTCACATGCCATTTTTAGTCAGAATATTGACCGGAGGTGGCTCTAGGTACCATTTAAAATGAAATCGAAAAGTTCGGGTACTGGTTGTGATCAAAATTGAAGTTCAGGTACCATCGATAAGATTGAGGTATAGTTCATGTACCATTTGTGATAATAACCCAAGGTTCTTAGGCCTAAACCATAGGGAAAATCGTCTGTACGATATCTAACATTTTGCTCCTTTTTTTTTTTTGAAGGGAAAGACGACAAAATTATATTAAGTGAAACTGAAAAGTACATGGAGCGATGCAAAAGCATCGAAAGAAACAATAAAGCATAACAAGATGCACAAACGCATCTATAAAGTAGGAAAATAATAAAAGATAGCAAGACGCACAGACGAATCTAAAATTAAATGTAACCATGTGACTTGATGTCGGACGACATCGCTGCACTGCATATGTCACGAGAGCAGTGTAAAGATATGAGTAACCGTAACCGTAGCTGTAACAGGTGATATGATCACCTAGGAGAGGTGATTCGCTCACCAGGAGTTTGAAAGTAACCGAGGGTGTCAAAAACTCAAAAATTAGCAAACAAACTCCCAAGAACCAGAACAAATACCAGATCAATATGAGCAGCTGTCTCGGATCCAAGATCCGGAATTGTAAGCGACCAGGATCCCAAATACGGATCCAAATCCGGCCCGAGACCAAAGTCAAGTCTGCCAAAGCAGACTTGACAAAAGCCCACGCCAATTCGAATCTGATTAGGGCACCCAAGCTCATGGGCACCCCAGCATCATCTCTTCTCTGAGCACTCGAAAGCCTCCGCCTCTGAGCACTCGAAAGCCTTCGCACCCAAACACCAGTGATCTGAGCGGTCGAGCTGTTATCCCCGCCTGAATCAATCCGGGGCTCCACCAAACCTTGATGGAAGAGACCATTCCGGGGAAGGCAGCTGAGCAATAGATCTGGGATGCCCCGCCATGTCAATTCGATCTGCGAATTCTGCTAGAGTCGGCCCGAATGCAGCCCCTCCAACCCTCGTCGAAGAAGACTCAACCATCGTTCCAACTTATCACACCGGACGGGGCCAGCCACACCTTGTAACGATTCGGTGACAACACCGCCCGATCGATCCGGTCTGGGCATGCCCTGAACAGCTAAGCACAAACCAACCCGACCCACGTCACCAAATTTGAGACGCGCCCGCTGAGGCCTCGACGAACCACCATCGTGAGCCGCCCTCCGCGATGATAGATAGGCTATCATCCTCAACACCGATCGAGCCGGCAAAGCACAGGCCGATTCCAACTCAACGCAGGGGACCGTCAGCGGATAAAACGAGAAGGAGGGAAGACGAGAGTCCCTACTCCAAAGAGCCGACACCACAGAAGGTGAAGGAATAGAACCCCAATGAAGGGGGAAGGTGCTGCAAAACCTCACCCAAGGGCGGCGGCCGCTCAACCCTAGCAGCGCACTGCTAGGTCTCATTTTTACTATTGGGACGACTCTGTTTGTCACCCTTAGTTTCTTAAAAACGAAGGAGAGTAAAATTTTTGCTCCTTATAAATTCTAGTCCCTCATGTTTTATAAATATCAGAATAGTACGTGAGGTTCTGACCCTGACTAAACATTGGTATCTAGAATCGTTAGTTCCCTTACGGAGGCTGTCAGCTGGCATATTTTGAAAGGTATTTTCGTCTCTTCAGGGCTTAGTCCATTATTTTTTCTTCTCTAAATATATTTTTCCTCTCTCTGTAATAATTTATTTTATTTATTCTCTTCTTCTTTCTTTAGGATCTTCAGCGAATAATTAAAAAAAAAAAATACCATTCAGATTCTATGAATTTTTTTATTAGAAATGTACTATTTCAATAATCCAGCAAACACTAAACATCACTAAGCAAAGATTGAGAATGAATATGATCATACAAAACAAGGCCATCATCTGTCTGAATCATAAGATTCTTTTGTTCTAATGCACCAAACCCAGGAACAAATATCTCTAGCGACAAAGAAACCAAACCCAATTCCAAAAATCTTGATTTGATTTCGTTACTTGCTTATGAAACTAAACACATGATAGAGAAGCTTTAATAGTTGTAGAACAGAAACTAGGACCCTCCCTAATTTTCTTCGCCAATGCTTTATTGGCTCATTCAATCTCTACAATCGTATATATCCACACCCAAGAAAGAAATTTTATCTCAACTTGGTCCAACACCTCAAAGACCTATCATTGTAATTGAATTAGAATTACTTGCAGAACCACATCTTTAATACTCTTTATAACTTGGGGCATTTCATTATACACCCAATTTCTAAAAAGTTTAATGGAAAAAACCCACCTATTATTTCTTTTCAATCTATACCCAATTATTGTCAACTAGGATAAAATATTAGATTTCATTTTTTGAAGAATTACACAAATTGCCATCATTTAAATTTGACAAACATAAATCAACTAGCAAAATTAACGTCATCTTTAAATACATTAATTGTAGATCTTTTTTATTGGTCCCATTATTATCGCAATTTTCATTAAATTCATCATGATTGCTAGAATTATGAATCTTTTTTACATAATTTTCTGAATTCAAAGGTTTTATAGATTTAAGTGAATGTGATATTTACTTTTTGGTAATTTAAACTTTCTATTTTAAAAGTAACTTTCTGTTTTACTTGCAACCTAACCTAAAGGTCGAAGTTTTTAACCCAACTAATAGATTGTCTTTTTTTTTTTTTTTTTTTTAAATTACAACCTAAATATTAGACAGGTATGTTTAGCTAAATTGATTTCTAGGAATTTTCATATCAACCTATATATTAGAATCATATTTAACATCAACCTCTTTTTTAGGTATATATATATTTTTTTTTGATCGGAAATTAACTTCATTCATTAAAGACTACTGCAAATCACAGCACCCATCAGGGTTTACATCAAATGACTAACACTCAGACTAACAACACATATCCTCACTCCGACAAAGAGAAAAGGACGCGTCAATGGATCCAACAACCACAATCGAATTGAGCCGCTGCTCGCGCCAATCGGACCAAAATAAGTAGCACTAACTAGAATAGGTACTAACCAATAGAACACTATTGGGCGGGCTATCCCAGGATCACCCTTTCTCCTCAACACAGGCTGATAATGAAAACCCAGCACAAAGACCAGGTAGGACTGGATCCTAACGACGAGCCAGCAACCCAAATCAATCCGATTGCCGGGAACCACGACGACAACCATAACTCCAAAAAGCATGGACTTATTTGAGATCTGACGAGCAGATCCAACAACTAGCAAACTAAAGACTAACAGCAAAACCAGTAAACTAAACAACAGACTAAACAAAAACCCTAGCCCAAAGGCTCGGCCCAAAAGCCACTCCCCACAAGGATCCGACGCCGCAATCCACCAAGGTCGAGTCCAGCGCCCGCGCGCTCCGTCGTCCCACCCCTCTGCACTGCCCCGCCGCCGCAGCGAATCCCACCACCACAACGTCGTTGCACCACAAAGCGGGCCACCCCAGTACCTAGACACCAACAGAAGCAGAAACCCCAGAGAGATCAGATCCCCTCCAGGCCCGCCTCTGCCATGAGATCGAGAACCCAGCCTTCGCCAAGCCTCCAACCTCAGCCCCGCCATTGCCAAGCAACGCCAAGCCACCATCCTCTGCCGTGACACCAGAATCAGCCGGTAAATCGCACCACGCCGAGCCACCTTGACCCCCGAACCAAGAAGAAAGAAGACCGATCGGTCTTCTCTGTCCGAGATCCAGCCGCCATCCATCCCCAGGCCAAGCCTCCAGCATAAAACTGCATCGATCATCCTCTCCCGGACCGGAACACTACGGCAGGAGCACCGGCGGCGTTCGGCCGGGAGAGGCACCACTCGTACTCCCTCTGTTTTTTCTCCGCGCGTGAGGCACGTTCCTCTCGCAGAAAGAAAAGATCCCCTATAAGCTATTGTGTTTAGACTAACTCAACTTAATTTATCATACACATTTGATATTTTTTTTTTTTTTTTGAGTTACAATGTATTTGATATTTTGAATGGAATGAAATGGAAGTTAATAATGATTCAAATACATTGTAACTCAAAAAAAAAAAATCAAATGTGTATGATAAATTAAGTTGAGTTAGTCTAAACAAAAATTATATTAGATAAACAAAAATTAAAAAATTAAAATTAAAATTAAAATGACCAAAGTACCCTCACATGTTTCGCACATGATGATACTTAACAGTGGAACTCGACGGAAGTTAACGGAAATGTGAAAATAGGCAAACTTTGGAAAAGTTAGTGTGTTATTGGGTAAAATTGATAAGTTAGTGTGTAAATTGACAATAGAAGGAAATGTCAGGGGGTATTTCGACCATTAAGCCTTTTTTTATTGCAGAGAGAGAGAGGAAAAATATATTTAGAGAAAAAAATTTAATGGATTACGCTCTGAAGGGACGATAATATCCTTCTAAAATTGCCAGCTTCGTAACAGAGCTAACAGCTTTGAGCACAAATATTCAATCCGATTAGAACCTCAGGTATCATTATGATATTTTTAAAACGTGAGGTACCAAAATTTATAAAGAGTTAAAAGATCAGGTACCAAAAAGACGATTTTTCCAAAACCATGAAAGACTAGTTTAGTTTTGTAGGCGACCACTAACGGCGCACGTGACCACGTGCTGTCTGTCTGTACATGCACTGAATACGCTTGGGGGTCGTCAACGGGCCGGACCGGGCTTTACAATATTTTTATATAATGACGGGTCGGGCCTGGCCAGGCTTTGTTATAAATTTCAAGATCCAAGCCTGTCCATATAAACCGGGCCTTACGGGCTTTTTCTGGCCAGGCCGAGTAGCCCTTATTTATCCGGTCCGGGCCTATATTCTTTAGTTCCAAATAATAAATAATTTAATCTACATATAACTTTTTACCTAAGTAAAGTTAATTAGGGTTCTTGAAGCATAGCTTGAAGTATTTAATTTCGGGAAAGAACACGTGCATGCATATACATATATATGTGTATGTCTGCGTGTGTGTGTGTGTGTGTGTCTATATATATATATATATATATATATATATATATATATATATATATATAGTCCTTCTTGACTAAGGACATCCTTACCTAAGTTTAGGTACAGATTTCCAGTTTTTGGCCACTTTTCGATCACATATTCACATCTTAATCGTTCAGCCAAATTGATGATCGTTAAGGCATTCAAAACTGTAATTTACAACAATGTACACGAACCGTTCCAGTTCGACAGATTCGGTTCGTTCGTGTAAATTGCAGTTTTCTATGCCTTAAATTTTGCAGAAGTAATCTATATATTAAGACCTAAAAACTGCACGGTTAAGATGTGAATATGTGATCGAAAAGTGGCTAAAAACTGAAAATCCGTTCCATAAGCTTAGGTAAGGATATATATATATATATATATATATATATATATATATATATATATATATATAGATCAAGTTGATGATCTTTACGGTATCTAACTCGCATAAATCAATGGACGAATTGAATCTGTCCAACTTGAACTGTACTAGCTTTAAAGCATTAATAACGACTATCAATTTAGCTGAAATTTTGCAGAGATTATCTATACATTAGTACCTAAAAACTGAACGGTCGAGATGTGGATATGCGACCGAAAAGTAACCCTAAACTTTAAAAGCGCACTTTAGTTTCAGAGCGAGGCCTTGCTCTGGATAGGATCTGATATATATGCATTGATCGTATAATATATATATCACATAGTATAATATTTAATTTGCGGGCTTATGGGTCGGGCCGGGCGGGCGAGCTTTTATGGGCCTTTGGCAGGCCGGGTCAGGTTTTAAACCCCTTAACCAAGCCCAGCCCTCTACCCACTGAGGCGGGCTTTTATGCGAGCCGGGCCGGACTTTTACCCGTCGGACTTGTGGGCCTCCATTAGCCCGCGGATCATGAAGAGGTCTTACTATACGCTCCCCGTTGTTTGGGTAACAACGAAATAGAACACTCATTTGTTGACCGAAGAAAAACTGTAGCATTATTGCTTATCCATTTTCGATCCTCCAGAGACTCCTAGCTCTGCTGGAATCAACTCTTCAGTTTCTGCAAAACTTGACATTCACTGCAAATGTCAAACTCATTGTTTTCAAGAGATCCAGATAAGTTCATGCCCAAGTTGCTGGATCATCTGAGAAAAGCCAGAGCCGTCGTCGGCACAGATGACGAAGCGCTACTCATGAGCTTCAAAAAGATGGAAGATGAGCTTGAGAACATCAAAGGCGTGCTGCCCAGAGTGAAGCACTGAGAGCAAACTCTGGTAAACCAGTTCACTACCTTAGAGCGCCGCCTCGACGAGATAATCTTGGGCACTGAGATGCCCGTCGAGGCCATCACCGCCACACTAAACAGCATGTTTCAAAATGTGGAGTATTGAAAGTCACAATGAATATTGATTTATTAGCTTGATTACATGAGACTAATTGTTGGGATTTTATTGTAATTGATAGGTTACAAATCTGGCAATTAATATTGTCATATCTTGTTGTAATTATAGGCTGATTGTATAGAATGATTCTCAACCTCTAGAATTTTCTTTTCCTTTGTATATAATAATTATAACACATTCTACTAAACATATATGAAAATATAGAGAATCATTCTCTGCAATTTTTATTCTCAATCAGCATTTTTAACATGGTATCAAAGCTCCGATCTTGGTTGCTCTAGACATTTTCACCTTTTGAAAGTTATTCTATTATCTTAGCTATTCAGCATGGCGAATCACTCAAAGCTTTTGAGAAGTGCCCTTATTTCCAAGTTGAAGTCTATTTGGGAGGAACTGGTGTTCAACAATGATATTCCACCTTGCACATGTGGAGCTATAAAGAATCTCATGGAGGTCGAACCAATTCAATCAGATACAGAAAATGGTACATTCTTTCCATCTTGTCATTCCGCTCGGTCTGTATCACAACAATCTCAAGATTGGATTATTGATAGTGGTGCAACCGACCACATTGTGTCATCACCCAAATTCTTTGACAAATCATCATCAAAATCTTCTTTTGTCAACCTACCCAATGGTTCTAGCGTAGGTATCACTTCTGTTGGGTCAATAGAACTCAATTCAAATTTGCCTATTAACAATGTTCTTTGCGTGCCATCCTTTCGAGTCAATTTACTTTCTGTTAGCAAATTAACTCGCCAACTCCATTGTACTATCCTCTTTCACCCAGATTTTTGTGTCTTACAAGATTTGGCAACGAAGAAGGTGATTGGCATAGGGAAGCATCACAATGGCTTGTACTACTTGTCCCAAAACACCGCAGTCCAACCACCACCCGTAACACATAATGTCTCTATTACCCATGATTTGTGGCATCGTCGTCTTGGTCATCCATCTACCGCACCATCCCAATTTTTGGAAAAATCAACATCTGGTATAACTTTTGACTTTAACTCTCATTGTGATGTGTGTCCCATGGCTAAACAAACTCGGTTGTCCTTTCCTTTAAGTTCTATTTCAACAAGTGCACCTTTCGATTTAATACAATGTGATATCTGGGGTCCACATCGAGAGCCTTCTCACACTGGTGCTCGTTATTTTTTAACCATTGTTGATGATTTTTCACGATACACTTGGATTCACCTCATGCATTTTAAATATGAAACCCAAGGGTTGTTAAAAACCTTCATTTCGTTTGTCAAAACTCAATTTCAGCGTAATGTCAAACAAATTCGTGCTGATAATGGTGCTGAGTTCATTTCTATGCGTTCATTTTTCAATGATTCAGGAATTCTTTTTCAACATTCTTGCACCTCAACGCCCCAACAAAATGGTGTTGTTGAGCGCAAACATCGTCATCTTCTAAATGTTGCCCGTGCTTTGCGCTTCCAAGCACATCTCCCTTTAACTTTTTGGGGAGAGTGTGTCCAAACAGCTGCATATATTATTAATCGTTTGCCCACATTACTTCTTTCAAAACGTTCACCTTTTAAAGTACTTTACCAAAAAGCACCTGAGTACCAACATTTCCGTGTATTTGGTTGTTTATGTTATGCAACTAACCCTAAACCTTCTCAAAAGTTTGATTCACGAGCCAGAAAATGTATTTTTGTGGGCTATCCTTTGGGTCAAAAGGCTTACCGGTTGTATGATTTAACATCTAAAACAATTTTCTCTAGTCGTGATGTTGTTTTTCATGAAAATCTGTTTCCTTATTCCACCATGCCACACGACCTACGCGATGATGCAACGTTACCGTTACCTGTACCTGATGTCTCTCAACCATCTTCTACCATCACTCTACCTCCACATACAAATCCTCCTACCACTACTTCACCTGCAGATCCTCCAATTATCATTTCATCCACAGATCCTTCAACTACAAATCCTCCTACCATCACTCTAAATGAATCCCTTCCCAATGAACCCACACCTACCATTCCTCCAAATGAACCTTCAGACCCATCACCACCTCCTTCTGAAGTTGTGCCCCGCCGTAGTACCCGTGAGCGTCAACCATCAGTACTCCTCCGTGATTTTCATTGCTCACAAGTTATTTTTGATGCTCCTAGGTCAACATCTTCTTCGGGGTCAGGTACTCGTTATCCTTTATCCCATTTTATTTCATATGCTGCTTTATCTCCATCTCACCGTTCCTTTGTTGCTAGTATTTCTAGTCTTGTCGAACCAACAACCTTTTCTCAGGCTGAGCTTGATCCTAACTGGAGGAAAGCTATGCAAGCAGAACTTTTGGCTCTTGAACAGAACAAAATGTCACGCCCCGAATTTTGAATAAAGGATTCAAATCCGAAACATGAATTAAACCACTTAATCAAATAAACGTTCTGAATTTTTTTCTCAAAACAACCTCACCACACGATACACAAACTTCAAATCTCGAAACCTCGAGTTCATTATTACAATTCACTCTCACAAGAAATATTGTAAAGCTCTAAATGAGCATAACACACCTCACCGGCTCACAAAGCAATTCAGATTGACACAATTGCAGCTACTCTACGCAGCTCGATCTCCGTCCTGATTCTCTTGACCTGTAGGATTTCCCGCTACACAATTTGAATAGTGTACCGGGATTGCAACAACACAAACCCTGTAAGCTTTTGACAGCCCGTATGAGTAAACAAGGAATTGCACGACTTTAAAGAACAAATCAATTTAAGTGATTCTTAGTATAAAAATTGAAGTGCACAACGTCACTTCAAACATCAATCAACTCACATCTCACCATGACCATCCAAACAACTAAACTTTCTCTTTCCAATATATACTCAAGGGTATATGATAGTTATAAAAACCCCTCCACGCAGCATGTCATACTCAAAGACACATAAAAACTTGAGGTTATCCCTCAAACAGTATGATGGCAGACAGACTAGAGCTCTAACTGAATTGTAACCTGTCACCTTGGCCAAGGTTCAATCTTACGATAATACGTGTCATAATCATCGACACACGATGAAGACACCTGCCACTACCATCGACGCACGATGAAAACACTTGCCACAATCATCGACACACGATGAAAATACTTGGCACTTTCATCGACACACGATGAGAACACTTGCCACAATCATCGACACACGATGAAAATACTGGGCACTTTCATCGACACACGATGAGAACACTTGCCACAATCATCGACACACGATGAGAATACTTGGCACCATCATCGACACACGATGAGAACACTTGACACTAACATATAATTCGTCTACACATTTCAACTATCGCACTTTACTCAACTACTCTTTATCACGAACAACTCAATACATCACACAATGTCATAACTTTCAATATATATTTCACGTAAATATATATATATATATATATATATATATATATATATATATATATATATATATATATACGTAATCACCTACACAAGAGTGACTACTAATACCATCTATAGTTCACATGCAATAAAAACAAGAAATTCATTTTTATACTTAAATTCATTTTCCTTACCTGTGAGTAGTAGCCCTATGAACCGTAGTCGATCAAGTTCATATTATTTCAAAACAAATCTTTATTTTCTTAAAACAATTTTCCACACCTTTATAATTCAATATAAATCACTAAATTTCGGTTCATGAAGGAACCATGTGCGATTTTACTCACCTCTAATCCAGCTGCGTCTTCTTAACAGCTCAACAACAATTTCACAAATTGTCCGCCAAATCGATCCGTCAATCACCTAATCCAACACGATCTTAACTTAGCAATTTATTCAAAAACCACACAAATACAACAATCCAACGGTCGGATTCTAAATTAATGATGATCCAACGGTCGGATCGAAATTACGCGATGATCTAACGGTCATATCCTCACGGATTGCCCTTAGGATCATCCTCCAAAATTATCACGAAGATCCAACGGTCGGATCTTCCTGAATCGTCCTTACAAACATCTCCACAAATTTATACGAAAATCCGACGGACGGATTCTCACGAATCGCCTCCCTAATCACTGTTTTGCATTTATACGAAGATCCAACGGTCGGATCTTCGCCCATGACCACACAAAGTCACTGGGACAGTCATAAGATCATCATATCAAAACTTCAAGTCCATCTGACGGTCCTAACTTCACATATCACAAATCTAACGATCGAAATCGATCGAAACTTAAAAATTCATAACTTAATCATACGATATCCAAAAATTGCATATAATATATCAAGATGATCGTATTGAAATATAGAATCTAAAAATGCACAGAAACTATATTTTTGACCCCCGGAGGTGGCCGGAAAGGGCTGCCGGAATTAGTGGCAGAGCCGCCGCCGACCACCGCCAATGGTGTCGGGGCCGGGCTGCTCCTCTTCCTCTCATCATGCTTAACAACTTTCATAACTACCATGTAAGCTGAAAATGACCGGAAGTGGTTGAAATTACCTAAAACAGTCGAGGTGGCCGGAAAATTTCCAGAATCCGGCGAAATTTGCAGAATCCGGCAAGGCTTGATTTCGACGTCAAAACTTCAATTTCAGGCTTCGATCCCTTCTAGAGAGTTGTTAAGAAACTCAAGGTGAACTCATTGGTTCAAGAATCACAGAAAAATATGGTCTGTAGCTCGAGATATACCGATCGAAAGCTTCGGTGGTCGGAAAAATTCCAGAATCCGGCGAGCTTGAGTTTCGACGTAAAAACTTCAACGAAACGCTTCGATTCCTTCTGGAGAGTTGTTCAGAACTTCAAGACGAACTCACTAAGCCAAGAATAACATAAAGAGGTGGTCTGTAACTCGAGATACACGGATCGAAGGGTTGTTTGTCGATCTAAACCAGTCGAGCTCCGATGAACGTGAAATCGTTCTACCCAGGTCTGGTCCTTCTTGGTGCTTGTTCAGAAAGTTGAGGCGAGCTCGTGGATGAAGTTTGGTGAGGATTGATGGCCGGTAGCTTGAGATATCAAGCTTGGAACCAAAATGAGCTCAAACCGGCCTCGTGTTCCACCGTCGTGTACGGTTCAAGAGCCGGCGAAAGGCTACCACCGGCAGCTGCGCAAGGAAGAAGTGAAGGCGTGGGACGTGGTCTAGGGTCGATCGATGGCCTATGGAGCGAGAACGAGCTTGGAGAAGTTTGCTCTGTTCTTGGATTCGTTTCGGCCGAGAGAGAGAATGATTTCGGATGATTATTTTCTCTTTCTTCAATTATGCTATGGCGTGGTCAATGGCAAAAGAACGGGGCACACCGAATTATGAGTAATCATGAAAGGTAAAGTATTGAAATCATGAAAAGTAAAGCACCGGTAATCATGATTTGCTTTGATTAAAAATCGCGGTTATTACACAAAACTTGGACACTTACCTCCTTGCCCCCGGGAAAAAATGCCATTGGTTGCAAGTGGGTGTACAGAATCAAATACAACTCTGATGGCTCCATTGAACGCTACAAAGCCCGTTTAGTTGGCAAAGGGTATACTCAGAAGGAAGGACTAGATTATAAAGAGACATTTGCTCCTGTTGCCAAACTTACTACTGTCAGATGCCTCTTAACTATTGCCTCCGTTCGCAATTGGCCATTGCACCAACTTGATGTTCAAAATGCATTCCTCCATGGTGACTTGGTTGAAGAAGTTTACATGGTCCCACCTCCAGGTCTACGTCGACAGGGGGAGAACATGGTGTGTCGACTCAACAAATCTTTATATGGGTTGAAACAGGCATCTCGCAATTGGTTTTCAACATATTTGCACATGCCTTACAAAATGCAAGGTTTCGACAATCAAGGGCAGATTATTCATTATTCACTCGGTTACATGAAAATTCATTTACAGTTGTTTTGATTTATGTTGACGACATGATCATTACAGGGAATGATGAATCTGCCATCCATAATCTCAAAAATTTCCTGAGTAACAACTTTCGCATCAAAGACCTTGGAAATTTGAAATATTTTCTTGGTGTGGAAGTTGCTCGTTCTAAGAAAGGCATTGCTATCTCCCAAAGAAAATATACTCTTGATCTTCTTGATGATGCTGGTTTACTTAGTGCACGTCCAGCAAAATTTCCTATGGATCAGAACTTGAAATTGACTGCAACAGATGGAGAGATTCTCAAAGACCCTTCACGATATAGAAGGTTGGTTGGTCGTCTCATTTATCTCACAGTCACAAGGCCCGACATCACATATTCAGTTCATATTCTCAGTCAATTCATGCATCAACCTAGAAAACCCCATTTTGAAGCAGCATTACGAGTTTTAAGATATCTAAAAGGCACACCAGGTCAGGGTTTATTGTTTCCATCACAAAGTTCTTTAAAGCTAAAAGGTTATTGTGATGCAGATTGGGGTGGTTGCCCCACAACAAGGAGATCAGTTTCTGGTTATTGTGTTTTCCTTGGTGATTCTCTTATCTCTTGGAAATCCAAGAAACAAAGTGTTGTATCTCGCTCATCAGCAGAAGCAGAGTATCGTTCTATGGCCTCTGCTACTTGTGAGCTCACTTGGTTGAAATATCTTCTTCAAGATTTACAGGTACATCATCCAGAACCTGCAAGGTTGGTTTGTGACAACCAAGCTGCTCTATATATAGCAGCAAATCCTGTATTTCATGAGCGCACTAAACACATTGAAATGGATTGTCATGTTGTTCGTGAAAGAATTCAAATGGGAGTGATTGCAACAACCTATACGCCATCTACCCAACAAGTTGCAGACATATTTACCAAGCCCCTAGGTGCTACGCTTTTCCATTCACATTCACGCAAGTTGGGCATTTTAGACATTCATGCTCCAACTTGAGGGGGAGTATTGAAAGTCACAATGAATATTGATTTATTAGCTTGATTACATGAGACTAATTGTTGGGATTTTATTGTAATTGATAGGTTACAAATCTGGCAATTAATATTGTCATATCTTGTTGTAATTATAGGCTGATTGTATAGAATGATTCTCAACCTCTAGAATTTTCTTTTCCTTTGTATATAATTATAACACATTCTACTAAACATATATGAAAATATAGAGAATCATTCTCTGCAATTTTTATTCTCAATCAGCATTTTTAACATGGAGCAAATCAAACTCTCACATCCTCTAGTGCAGCTGATGCCTTCACCCGAGCGCAGCTCCGAGTCGACATGGACGCGCAGGTCTCAGCCGGAGTTGAGTCAGGGAATGTCACCGGAATGGTCCGAATTGAGCCTCGAAAATTGGGTTGATAACACTCGGAGCATGGAGGATATAAAGAGAAGCTATGAACATCTTGAGAGCGTTGAGTTAAAGATGTGTTGTCTATCTCTTTCAATATTCCCTCCTGATTCTGTCATAAAGAAGAGGCCTCTGATTTACTGGTGGATTGGCGAGGGTTTCGTTACAACTACTCAAGGCAGGACAGCTGAAGAGACAGGTGAGGAAATCTTTCGGAAACTCATAACCTCGGGTTTGATTCAAGTTCAACCACATAATGCATTTAGTTCTATAGTTGTGAATAGTTGTACAGTGCATCCTTGGGTTCGTCATATGTTGGTCTCCTTGGCCAAGCACGCTAAGCTTTTCGACTTCGATTCAAGATGGCCAAGGATGCCGTCTTATAGTAAAGATAGTATTTCAAGTTGTAGACGTGCATGTTTAGTTTATGACAACCCAATTTCTGAGGGGTCTAATGGCCGGAAAGTGGAGGATCTGTTGACAGTGTTCAATGTGAACGAACAGTATCTTAGTTTGAAACGGGAATGGCTTAGGAAGTTGAAAAAAGTTGAGGTGATTCAGCTAGGACGGTGGCAGAACTCGGCTTCGCATCACATTGAAGTTGAAGATAAAGGGTTTTTGAAAGGTTTAGGGGCTCAGAATAAGCTCTTGAAGTATCTTAGCCTCAGAGGGATATCAGGAATTACCAAACTCCCTTCTTCTATCTTGAAGTTTCTCAACCTTGAAATTCTTGATCTGAGGGCATGCCACAGCTTAGAGACATTGCCTCCAGATATCTCACCATTGAGGAATCTCACGCATTTCGACATATCCGAGTGTTACTTGCTAGAAGCAATGCCGAAAGGAATTGAGAAGCTGTCTTCTCTTCAAGTGCTAAAAGGCTTTGTGATTGGGGATTCGGAAGGAACTCCCTGCAGAATTGGTGATCTTGCACAGCTGAGGCATCTAAAGCGGCTCAGTATACACATGGGCAATCAAGCTGAAGTTCAAAAGGGGGAGTTCCACAAATTGGAGGAAATTGTATCTCTTCGCCACCTCAAACTATCATGGGGAGTTGTTTCTCCAAACTTGAAAGCAAAAGTTGCCTTCCAATCCTTGGAGTTCTCTTTTCCGAATTTTTTTTTGAGTTTGTCAAGGAGAACCCAAAGGCTTCCTAGGCCCAAGATAAACCCATTCGGCGTATGTGAAATGCTCCAACTGTGCATTGTAGCACAGTGCCTGGCCACTTTGACAGCTTTGGGGTTCGAACCTAGGTTGGGGAGCACACCCAACTAGGCAAGAACCACTAGGTCACTTGCAGTGGTTAGCTCAAGAATTTAAAAAAGCTCTATATAAGGGGTGGGGAACTTGATAGCTTGGATTATGGAGAGACTGACAAGTGGACAGTTGAAGTCTTGCGTCTCAAGCACTTGAATAATTTGGAGATAGCTTTCCCAAAGTTGAAGGATGAGTTTCCTCGTCTGCACTATTTGGAGAAAATCAACTGTCATGAGATTGAAAAGGATCGATACGATGAAGACATTGTTTGGAGTGAATATGCAGAGTACACATGCATATGAGCATGTAATTAATGAAAAGTATTCTCTTTTCAGATGATCTAGGATGTCAGGCTAGGAATTGATTAGTTGTTAACTAAGATTTGAATTTTTTTTCATGTTATTAATACAAGTTTATTTGCTAGAATCCTAATTGGTGATACAGGAAAATATATCATGTGTCATGAATCAGCTGAGTTCTTCATTTGTGTCTGCATGTTCTTGTGTTCGATATGTTCTTGTGTCTGCATACGTCGATCCCATTTGTAATTGCTAGGATAAGAACATATAATCATCAGTAGCACCAAATTGTATGCCTTGTTGTCATTGACTTCTCAATTTCTAATCTGGCATCAGAGGAGTTTTGCAACCACTCTTTGGCTTTTTTACAAAATAGTATTTGAGTTGGGAAAATAGAAAAGGCGAGGAAATTAAGACAGAATATGTGCAAGTATGATATGTCAAAATAAATTTAAAACTTTGTGCCAAATTCTTCAGCCTGCAGGAGTAGATAGAAGCAATAAAATACAAGTTGCAGATAGGAAGAGTCTAGTACATTATGCTAAACAGAATGGCACATTATGCTACCCTTGTCTTAAGTAGTTGCAAAAATAATTCTGGGAGGTACATTGAGTACCAGTCTGTTTAGCATAATGTAGTAGATAATTCCTTTGTCATTTGAGTTGCAAAAACAATTCAGGTTACGGTTTTGTCTATTTGTTCATGTAGGAGGTAGGCTCTCGTTCATCATTTGAGTTCTCTGTTTTGAGTTTGTTGGTGCTTTGCTGCTACTGCACGCTGATTGAAAAACAAACAATAATGATTAAATGACCATGTTCATCACTAGGAAATATTGGTTCTCTTTATTTTGTTTAATACCTTTTTTTTTTTTTTAATCTTAAAGCTTTCCAAATGGTAATAATAATTAATGTTCTAAAAGTTGCCGGGGCGGTTGTCAAGCATAGACATTTTATATTTTATTTTATTTTTATTTTTTAGCATATATATATATATATATATATATATATATATATATATATAATAAAGAGAAGCAGAACGTAAAGCAATTTAGCATCATAGACTACTTCAAAGTAGGCCTGGGCATTTTAGCCTAAAAACCCGGACCAGATGATGGTCCGGATCGGTCTTTGAGGAAAAAAATAGACAAAAAAATAAAGCCCAGACCGTTTGAGTTTAAACGGGCTGATCCCGGGCCCTGGTATCCATAATCCCAAAAGCCCGAAGATAAGCTCGATTCATTATAACCATACTTCCAGGCCTGTCTTAGTGTCGACATGTCTTGACTTCAGTCAACATTTAGACACGAACCTTTGAATCAACTCGCAGCCATCCCCGACCCTTTCCTAAACACAAGTCTTAAGTCTTGACTTCAGTTCTTCGATTCCTTCGCTTTTCCAGTTTCCCTTCGCAACTCGAACCCAGTCGAATCCCTCAATCAGTCAATCGATTTCTACTCTTCTAGCTTTCTAGATTTCGAATTCGATCAAGAACCCTAATTTCCATATACCCAGCAACAATCCCTCTTGGCCTTCTTCAATTACTAACTGGAAACCCAATCCCTTCAGTTTTCCATTTTGAAACCCCAACCCTTCTTTGATCACTAACCCGAAGCCTCCCTCATCACTTTGGGTCTTTGGCAATGGAACCCGAAGCAGCTGCAGTTATTGGGGACGAGTTGGTGGTGGCTTCCAGCCAGTCTGAGGCCGATGACGATAGTAAGCCAGCAGGTGGTGCGACTGGCATGAAGAGAAAGAGAGAGTCTGGGAGCAGTAGCAACAGCCGTTGCAGGTCACAAGTCTGGGTGCATTTTGAGAAGTTTGATGTTCCAATTAAAGTAACTAAAGATGGGGAGGAGGTTGAAGTCGGTCACACCAGCAAAGCTCGCTCTAAGTATTGTCAAACTGAGATTGGTGCCTATTCAGGCTATAGTGGTACTAGTACTCTTAGGTGACATATTGAAAATGTTTGCAAGAAATATCCCGGTAGAGTAGATTTGGAAGAGGGGCAGAAGGTGTTGACTAGTGATGGGAACAAAGCTGTAGTTGTGAGACAGTGGTGTCCAGATGCTTGTACAGAAGCTTGTGTTGTGATGATAGTTCTCGACGAACTACCATTTAGTCATGTAGAAAAGCCTGGGTTTCAGTACTTTTGTTTGGTTGCCATCCCTCGATGGGAAATTTCGAGCAGAAGATTAATTGTACGCAAATTCTTGGAGATTTATGATGCTAAGAAAGAGGAGCTTAAGGGTGAGTTGGCCAAACATAGAGTGTGTTTGACTACTGACACTTGGACTTTGGTGCAGAATGTTAATTACATGGTAGTGACAGCTCATTTCATCGATATGGGCTGGAACTTGCACAAAAGGATATTGAACGGTTTTGGATGGACATTATATGCATGTGAGGTGTTTGGCTCACATTTTAAACCTCATCGTTAGATCCGGCTTGCATATTTTGGACAAGTCGGTTGCAAGTACCAGAAATGCGGTGAGGTATGTGAGGTCTTCTGCTTCTAGGCTGGATGAATTTAAGATGTGTGTTGAGAAAGAGAAGTTGGACATTAACGAAATCTGCATTCTTGATGTTCCAACTCGGTGGAACTCTACATTTCTAATGTTAGATACAACGATGAAGTTGAGAAAGGGCTTTGATCGGTTAGCTGAAAAGGAAGACATTAAATACTCTGGTTATTTCGATGAAGATGATGAAGTGATAGAGGAGGATTTAGAAGTGGTAGAGATTTTTAGGATGTTAAGTCAAAAACTCGTAGGAAAAGGGTCGGACCACCTAGAGATGAAGATTGGGAAAGGGATGCAGTTTTTATTAGGTTTCTACGAGGTTACATTGAGGATCAGCGCAAGTACAAAGTCTACTGCAGCTTCAGCTTTCCATGACATTGTGTCGATAGAGTGTGAGATTAACGCTCTATTTTTGAAGCCTGAAATGAACTATAGAACTGAAACAGAAGCTTTAATGGCTCGAATGGCGGTGAGGATGAGAAGTAAGTTTAATAAATACTTTGGCAACGTTGATGATGTCAATCAACTTCTTTTTTTTTTTTACTTTGTCAAGGGGAACCCAAAGGCTTCCTAGGCCCAAGATAAACCCCTTCGGCGCATGTGAAATGCTCCAACTGTGCATTGCAGCACAGTGCCTGGCCACTTTGACAGCTTCGGGGTTCGAACCTAGGTTGGGGAGCACACCCAACTAGGCAAGAACCACTAGGCCACTTACAGTGGTTGTCAATCAACTTCTTCTAATTGCCTTAGTTTTTGATCCTAGGTATAAACTTCACAATATCGCCCATGTTATGAGGGAAATGTTGGAGATGGATGAGTATTTGGTTAGACAAAAGGAAGCAAAAGTGAAAGATCTGGCATATTTCATTTGGCCAATGTTCATTTTAAGTTTATTGAAATGGAACTTTTAATGAAACTTAAATATGTGATCTTGTATTGAAATGGAACTTCTTTGCATCAGCTTGCTAGTTTCTTTGTTGTGATCAACTAGCTAGTTTTTTTGCCAAAAACTTATTTTGTTGTAAGCTTTTAATGTGATTTGTTGTAAAATGATAATGTGATCTACATAATGTGAAATGGTTGTAGGATGAAGCTTGTTTGATGGACACCATTTGCTCGCAGCAGCTGGAGGCTTGGAAGCAAATTAATGTTGTTTGAAACTTTATTAGTTTACTTGGTCCATAACATTATTTGCCTATTTGGTTTGGAATTTTATTTGGTCTGGAACTTTGATCTGTTTGAAACTTCAATTCAGTTGGTTGTATTTAAACTTTGAAACTTCATTTGTTTGTACTTTGTAACTTTGAAGAAGTTATGAAGTTTGGATGTTATTCTCTTTATTTTGTAGCTTAGTTTGTAATTTGTATGATTTTATATTATTCTTCTAAACCCATAACATCATAAACATGATGAAACTGTGGAGAAAATCTGAAAATGAAGGTAAGTAAAATGGAAAATGCTTGAGACACCAAATATTTATACCAAAATTGAGTACCAAATGATGTGGCATACAACACTTCATCAATATCATTCCATAAATTTCAATGACATGGATTTATTTATTTTCAATTTAAAAACAGAATGTTTTTGAGAAAATATTTTGTATATTATCAAAACCCTAATGTTTTACAAAAATCAAAGCAATTACAAATATAATTACATTGCTTCTCGTGAAGAGCAGCCAATGTTATTCGTTAATTGGCTTCATCTTGCTTAAATGGGGAAAAGGATGAAGAATAAAACAGATAGAGAGACCAATATTGATTCTTATCCAATTCTTTATTTGAAGTCTTTTATCCATCAGCATTCTCAATTTATGGACAAGCTAGTTGATCTCATCCCTGCTCAGTTCTATTTATCCAATGACGACCGGAATAAGCCATGGTTTCAAGGCCTCATTAACCTGCAAAAGCTTTAGGTAAGAAAGAAATAAAGAAAGACATTAAGAAAACTCGCAGAGATCGATTCAAAACTCAAACATCAAAGACCCAGTTATAATCTTTCATGTGGGAATTGCCTTTTTTTCTAATATATATTTTGATCTGGGTATCAAGGTTGCAGAGAGCCAGATTGCTATAACAACTCCATCTATTCATTTTCTAAATTAATTTGGTATTTTGTTTAATTGTGACTTTTATTTAATATAAGTTTTCTTAATTCTTAAAAAAAAAAACATGAAATTTATTTTATATCCATCAAGGAAATCCATGTCAACATTTAAATTGATGATATGGCATGTGCCATGTCATTTGGTAAGTAATTTTGGTACAAAGTTTTGGGATCCCTAGCACTACTCGGTGTTGGAGTTTTGGTGTTACACAAATATGATTTGAAAGTAATGACATTACTCTTCTCCAAAAAAAAAAAAAGTAATGTAATGTCAGATTTATTGGATAATTAGTTAGTTTTTGGTTTTTGAAAGGAATAACTAGTTTTTTTTTATTGGCCAGTTAGTCTGTTTGGATAAGTTTTGTTTCGGGATTTGAGGAAAAATAATGATATCTCCTCGTCTACTTAGGATTTGTGGTTTGTTGGTCAAAGTATTTAACTATTGAATTCCAAATAGCTAGGTAGCAAGGGTGAAGCACCATATGTTGACTGTTATAGTTTGAACAGACTCGGCCGAGAAATTGTCAAGGGTCTTGTGATTTCTGGTATGGTTATTATGCTGTGCTTTGGTCCTAGAATGCATTGGTTATTAGTAAACTAGCTAGTAGCATTTCATTTTTTTTCTTTCTTTTTTATGTTAGAAGCTGGCAAGGATGAACTAGAGAATGAACTAGAGGATGTGCTAGGGATCACTGATCTACATGAGAACAGCTGTGGTACGTTTTTTTTTTTTTTTTGTTTACACAGATCTGCTGTTATTTTTACATGTAATGTCGAACAAGTTTTGAACTTTGATCCTTTTAATAATTTCAAGTCTTCTCCCAGGAACTACTGGCATATCACTCAAACATCAGGGTTGCTTCCTTTTTTGCCATGATGGAAGGTTAACCGGTCAGAAACGGGACGAGAAGTTGATGAGAAAAAGGCTGTCGTGTGAGGACCATCAGAAGTACAAGCAAATTAATGCTCATGTTCATGCCTTAAAAGCCGGTGATGATGATAGAGTGAAAGAGATGCTTAAGCAAGTTAAAGCAAATTTGAGGGCACCAGAGAATGAGAAATGGAAATGGTCATCTGGCGTTGCATCTAGTATGGGACGTGATTTTCTAAAGGTTACCACAGGAAGACTCGTTTCATGCATTTTCATGGGCCTGAATTTGGAACAAGATACTCGTCATATCTCTGTAGTTCGGGGTGGGAGTAATGAAGAAGGAGAGATAGAATCATAGAAGAACCAAGGAGTTTCAGCACTGATCTCCCAGATATTTTAGATAAAGGGTGTTTTGCTTCAATCGGAGCTGGTGCCACTATCGCCAAAAATCATCTTGCAAGGATTTGGCAAAACAAAAGTGTTGACACATTAACAGAGACAGAGATTGTAGAAGGACTAAATCAAGCAATGTTAAGGGCTGCTTTAGTAAACCCTGGCACCGGGGGCTATATTAGTGGTATTTGTTTCTAATATATCTCCTCTGCGTGATTTTTTGTTTTACTTTTTATTTTTTTATTTCACTGACAGCTTCTATTTTTTATAATAGTCTACAGCATCCATGAAGGTCAAGTTACTGCTGTTGATCTTCTTAAAAAGCAAGAGGTTATTCATCTATATCATGAATTCTACGACTCTTTTGAGGAAGAAGACAAGCGGACTCTATTTGTATTGTGTCCTCAAAAAACGGAGAGGGTATACACCCATGATAGGCACGCTGATGATTACTTCAGGTACCCTACTAACATTGGATAGGTTGGCTTGAGTGTAGTTAGAGTGGTAGTGTTTTAATAAACTACTTTACTTCTTAGTAGCAGTGATGAGCAGCTAACATCATGAAATTGATTTGTTACACTTGGCTTGTGAGCACTCTAGCTTCAGTTAATTCGTTGTTAGTATGTCTCTTAAGGGCTTTGGATGTTCTAAAGTTCTGACCACTCAGAGTTGGCATGAGTTGTGATTGTTTTTTATGGTTGGGAATCATGCCTCAACTTTTTGTCATTTCTGGTCCTATAGTTATTCTGTAGCTGCAGTTGTAATTTGTCTTAATAATGTAGTTTCCCACTTATTAGCAGTGCATGTAAAAAAATCTCACTTTGGGTTGGATCTTTGATGCAATTGAATTGTTCCGCTTGGCTTCTGAGCTATCATTGTTGTCCTAAATATGTACTACCATGCCTTTTTTTTTTTGAGTTAGTGAAAATGGACATTTGGATCTTTGATGCAATTGAATTGTTCCGCTTGGCTTCTGAGGCTCTGAGCTATCATTGTTGTCCTAAATATGTACTACCATGCCTATTTTTTTGAGTGAGTGAAAATGGACATTATGTATGATATTCACCGTGACCTTTCAATCTCTTATATCATCTATGTAGTTTTTGGTCTCTTAAGGTTGCATAAACTTATGCGAATCAGTGTCTCGGGCCTATATCCTTAACCCTTTTTATTTATTTTTACTTCATGATAGGCGTTTTGGAGAAATATGCTACTCTCACACTACTGGGACAGTGAGTGATTGTCATCTAAGGAGGTTCGTATTCAATCAAGTTGCAGCCGTTGAAGCGGCATTGAGTAAACTCTCAAGGCATCACTCGAAAACAGAGGTTGAATTCACTCGTAACATTGAGATCAGCAAGTTACAGATGTTATATCTGAAAAAAAAAAAAAAAAAAAAAAAAAAACCACGTAGCATATATTGGAAAGGCTTCAAAAGAATTATTGTGGAAGCTAATCAATGGCGACAAAAAAAACAAGAAGAGTCAAGCAGCAAAGAAGCGAGGACTCGGAGAGGGTGAAGAAGCTGATCAACAAGTAAAGAGGTAGCATGTTTCTGCTGAAACTTAAGTAGTCTATGCACTGATGGGTGGCATTGTTAATGCTAATCTAGCAGAATTAAAATTAGGTTTCTTCTATGGGTAGAAAGTTATGTAGGATTGGGTTTTAACATGGGATTTTGTGCTAGCTATTCTCTATGATCGATTTTGAATGTTGACATTGAAGTAGTCTATGGTGCTAAATTGCTTTACGTTCTACTTCTCTTATTTTGGTGTTCTGCATTCATATGTTTTCCTTTCTGTTTCTAGACTTTGCATGTTGACATTGAACTATATATTGAAGTAGTCTGTGGTGTTAAATTCCTTTAAGTTTCCGTGTCTCTTAATCTGGTGTTCTGCATTCATAGTTCTTGCCTTTCTAGCTACTATATTATACATACATCTAAAGCCGAATGACTGTTCATAAAGACTGTTCATTGTTAGTCGGAGTGGACTTACGGTTTTGCCCTCTTTTCTTTTCTTAACTACGGCCCTGTCATTCAGTCATTTTAGAATCTTCTCTTTTTTGGTTCGATGCGGAGAGAAAAGAGTGCAGTGGAGGAAGGGAGAGAAAAGGAGAGTTTTTTTCCGCTGTGCCCAGAATAGACCAATAGAAATCGGAGAAGTTGATCCAGGAATTGGATTTGCCTAATCTACAGCAGTGTAAATTTGGTTAGGGTAACAGAACGAAAAGGAATACCAGGAGCTCAGTTCGTAGAAGATGTGCAGCCTTATCTCACCCAGCCTGGCTCCGACTGTAAATCTGCCCTCGCTTTTCTCCAAGAAAGGTCTGCCCATTAAGATTTACTTCTTTCTTTCTCAAAGCCCAAGTCCTTTTCATCTTGATGATCGGGATTTTGACTCCTTGTTTCTGGTGGCTTTCTCCAGGTACCTCACACAAAATGCTATACCACTTGGGGTACCGATCCAACTCCTAAATCCTGAACCAAGAACACAGCGTTAGAGGGGTAAACCGTACCGGACGGTTTACGCCTCTCCGATGCCTGAGTGAGAAACCAATATATAAGTGGATCAAGTAAATAGTGGATAAAGGAGTTATTACCCTCAAAAGGTGGTTGTGCTAATCCCTTTATACTCGAGCTTGGGGAAGGAGTTCCCCCTCTTCTCGATGTGGGACGCAGGTTGTCCCTGTTATCCTTCTGTCATGTAATTAGATGGGCTATGCTGGCCAGGTCCCAGGTCTAGGATGCCCGGGGTGGCATCCTCAATGGGCCCCGTCATGGTGGTTTGTGAACCTGGCCCATGGCATGGTGTCTGTGTATCCCTACGGGCCCCAATTGAGTGACAAACCTAGTATACTCTCTAGTATGTACAAGTCCCCCAAGTTCTCGTTCAAGATGTTTCTTGGGTGGGGACTTGATATTTTAATCACAAGGTTTGGCACTGGTGTGCCTGTAGGGAGTCCCCTAAGTTCACGTGCAAGAGATGTCTTGAGCGGGTTACGCTATAGGTAGCTAATCTACAGTGCTCCCAATTTAATCCATTAAGGTTAAAGAAAACCTCCAGTACCGTTGAAGGTCTTGAGCCTTCGGTACTAAGTGGGGTTTTCTGAGGGCTTGGCGCCTCTGGTACCCGATGGGGTAGAATGAGGTCTTGAGCCTCTAGTACCCGATGGGGTAGAATGAGGTCTTGAGCCTCTCGTACCCGGTGGGGTAGAATAAGGTCTTGAGCCTCTCGTACCCGGTGGGGTAGAATGAGGTCTTGAGCCTCTAGTACCCGATGGGGTAGAATGAGGTCTTGAGCCTCTCGTACCCGGTGGGGTAGAATGAGGGCTTAAGCCTCTAGTACCCGATGGGGTAGAATGAGGGCTTGAGCCTCTGGTACCCGATGGGGTAGAATGAGGAGTTGAGCCTCTCGTACCCGGTGGGGGTAGAATGAGGTCTTGAGCCTCTAGTACCCGATGGGGTAGAATGATGGCTTGAGCCTCTGGTACCCGGTGGGGTAGAATGAGGACTTGAGCCTCTCGTACCCGGTGGGGTAGAATGAGGTCTTGAGCCTCTCGTACCCGGTGGGGTAGAATGAGGTCTTAAGCCACTCGTACCCGATGGGGTAGAATCAGGTCTTGAGCCTCTAGTACTCGATGGGGTAGAATGAGGTCTTGAGCCTCTCATACCCGGTGGGGTAGAATGAGGACTTGAGCCTCTCGTACCCGGTGGGGTAGAATGAGGGTTTGGCGCATGCCGGGCACGTGGCGCGTATAACTCGAGGATGTAATAAATGCTCGTCGCCTCGAGTTCGGTTGATTGGCGTGCTGAAGGAGTTAATGGAGTTAGTGGGACACGTGGCGTGATCGGGCAGTTGGCGACGTTTCGCTATCAACGGTTGTGATTGCAGAAGAGTTGAATTTAAGAGGGAAAACCTCTGTTCTTCGTTATCATTCTGCGAATACCGTGAGAAAGCTCTGCCCAAATTTGCGTTGGTCTATGATATTACTGTGGAGAAGAGAGACGAGCAGCAAACTTGATTTTGCGGAGGGTTTGATCAGAATAGCGACCGCAGTAGTACGAGGTAAGAAATTGTTTCTTACGTTTTTAGAAAATGTCTGGGTTTTTTCTGCTTTTGTTTCTGGTTTCGTTTTGCTGTGTTTGCGGTTTGAAACTATGCTCATCTCTGGGATTTCGTTTTGAGGAGCTGGCTTTCGTTTGGCTTTGAATTGTTGATTGCAGCACCAAGTACGCATACTGGTGACTAAACCTGTGTTTAGCAGTGATAGATAGATGTAGGAATGTATAGATTTTCTGGGTTTGATGAATGTGTAGGTGTTTTTTATTTCTGGGTTTATGGTAGTAGGGAGTGATCCACACTACCTCGGGGCCCTAGATCTGGATATGGGCTGACTCTCCCTTTTCTGATTCCAGGTAGACGTGACGGCTAGGGTATTCGTAGGCTAATAGGATGGAATCAGAAACAAGAGCCACAGTTGGGGGGGAGTCGTCGCATCAAGCCTCTGAGAGGCAGGCAGAGCAGGCGATAGATGCCTATCTCGCCCGCAGCGGTACTCGCGATGGGTACCGGGACGAGGAGACCGCTTCATCGGCCGGGGTGGTATCAGTGAGTTCCGGGAGTGAAGAGGTTAGTGGGAGCGAGGAGGGTCCGGGGTCTGACGACGAGGTTACCGTTGCAATTCCGTCAGGGGTGGCAGTGCGTAGGTATACCTTGGTGGATGGAACGGAGTGCGATGAGCCAGTAAAAAGCATGACCATGAAGGAGATCACTTCGGTTCGGCTGAGGTGGGGAATACTAGACCAAGTGAAGCTTAGGCCTCTGGGACCGGACGCGTTGGCATGTAATCCTCCTACGGGATGGGTAGCGCTATACGAGAACCAGCTGCACCAGGGGCTATCGTTACCGCTGCCGAAGCCAGTCCAGTACTTACTAAGGATGCTGAACTTGTCACCGGGGAAATTGACCCCGAACGCATGGAGGCAACTTCTCAGCATGCTGGCGATGTGGGACCTGTGCGAGCAGGGCTGGCCCACCATAAATGAGTTTCGGGCAGTATACCAAGTGACTTACTCGAAGAAGTATGGAGGGACGGTGACCTTCAATGCCCGGGACTATGAGCCGCTTGTTACCGATCTACCGACTTCCCAAAGTAAGAGGTGGAAGAACAAAGTATTCCTCGCCGGAGGTAGGTGGCAGATCAATAATAGGAAGTGGCAGGTGCCTGGAACTTATCAAGCCATCGGGGACTAGTCTTATGTGCTGTCAGATGTGGAGAGGAAGCGCATTGCAAGGGTATATACCTTATGGGGTGACGTTGAAGGAATGAGCTCTTACAGATTTATCCGGTACTCCATATTGGATAGGTTGGGCTTAGGAAGAGTACCTGGTGAGGAGCGACGCCCGAGTACTTGAACTAACAATAACAATAATTTTTTTTTTTTAATCTTCTTATTGAACCGTGTCATTCGTGTTGCAGTCAAAGTACCGAAAAGGAAGCGAAGGAAAGGCAAGGAAGAAGACAGAATGGACGACTTGGAGCTGATGGATAGACTGATGAACCAGGGAGATGAGGCCTTATGAATCGACGTGGACCTGGAGGGCAAGATGACCCGGACCTCTGTTGAGGATATCCTGCTGATACCGGATGAAGGGTATGGGGAACCGGACCCCACTGCCCAAATTGTGAGGCGGGAGACTTCTAGGCCCGAAGGTGTGCTTACCGTGGTGGACCCGGAAAGGGGCAAGGGAAAAGGAATCGGGTCCCAGGCTTCTCTCTCAAGCGGGTCCCTAGGTAGCGAAGGCATGCTTCTGCCTGGGGAGAAGAGGAAAAGGGTTCATCGCCATCGCCACTGCAGTGGGGCGAATGTGGAGGTGACGTACACTGGCCTGGATGTGAAGGGGGACCCCAAGAAGTCCAAGAAGAGTCATCAGGCCCCTCCGGAGTCAACCTAGTCGGTTGGGCTGCTGTCTCCGGTGCTGCCGGTTGTCCCTAAGAAACCGATCAAGCAGCTGCTCTCCGAGTATGGTGTGGCAGATGAAAAATTTGTGAGGTCGATGCTTGGGGACCTCAAGGACATCGACCTGGACCGCATCCGGGCCAAGGATAACACTCGCCAAGAGAACAGGAGGCTGGCAAGGGAGTCGATGATGCGGGTACGTGGAACGTATCTATGTATATACCACTTCATACTTCTTTTTTTTGTAAAGAGTATCACTAATAATTCTGCTTCCCGGTGCAGGCGTTATACAACGTTTACGCCATCGATGCTAGCGAGGAGGATACTCACTTGAAGGAGGAAGTGAGCAGCCTCTCCGGGCAAGTGAAGTATCTTCATGGGGAGAAGGGTAAGCTGGAGAAGGAGCGAGACTCCTTGAAGGGGAAGGTGGAGTCCTTGACTCCCAAGGTAGCCGAACTGGAAGCGGCGGAGAAAAAGATCGCGGAGCTTGAGCGAGAACTCTCTGGGGCAAGGGATGATTTAATGAGAGCCCGGGACTCTGAGAAAGAAGCTGCAGAGTCTGCCAAGTCATGGAAGGCGAAGGCAAAGCAGCTGGAAGAGGGCATTCCCATCGAAATGCAGGAGGCCGTTGCCGAATACAAAGGCTCCCAAGAGCTCATTGATATGTTGCTCGCCGCCCAGGACAAGGCCGTGATTATGAAGTACAAAGAGTGGGTGGCAGCCGGGTACCTGGATGAAGCCAAATTCAGGCTGGGGCTTCTTGAAAAGAAGAAAGAGCAGGAGGCTAAGAAGAGAGAGCAAGGAAGCCGGACCCGAGGAAGGGGCAAGTGGTGGTTAAGCCGATGCTTAGTTAGGGAGTTTGCCTTCCGGGGTCTTATTTTTGTCATACCCATTTTTTGAACAATGGCCTCGAGCCGGTATTTGGGGTAGTCCCTTATTAAATTTATTTGCCCCCAAGCGCATTTTGTTTTTTTTTTGTTTTGAATGGAAATGTTTAAAGGGATTAAGATTGATTGTATTTTATGCCTTACTGAAGCGTGTATGTTTAAATTACTCATTACTGGAATAAAGTAACTAACAATGTAGCTTGGTTGTCCGACACGTCCGGTTATTAAGGCAAAAAAAATGCAAGTAATGGTCTGAATAATCCATTTTTTCATTCAAAGCAACGCTAGTGGCTTACAAAATGAGTACCTGATGGGTAGCTTGCTATAGCTGGATGATCAAAAGCTAGGGTAAGATGCTCCGGGAGCTACTTGTAATAGTACCGGAGGCACTGTGTATTCCATATATGGATGCCGTGAAACGACTCCATCCATGTCCCGGATGTAAAAGGTCGCGGGGCCTACCTCCTCGACGATCTCGTAAGGGCCTATCGTCCCCGGGGTTCTGGGTAAACCTGTTTCGTAACCCAGTCCCCCAACTTCAGTGTCCGGGACTGTACCTTGGCATCGTAGTAACGAGCTATTTTTCGCTTGTTTGCGAGATTATGCATGTGCGCCATATCCCTTCGTTCCTCGAGCAAATCAGCATCGAGCTGTAGGCCCTCTGTGTTGGTACCCGCGTCAAAGTATTCGATCCTGGGACTCTGGATTTGTGTTTCAATGGGGAGGACCGCCTCAGACCCAAAAGCCATGCAGAAAGGGGTCTCTCCGGTAGCCTCAGTCGCCGTGGTCCTGATAGCCCACAGCACCTCCGGGAGCTTAGAAGCCCAAAGACCCTTGGCTTCATCGAGCTTCTTCTTCAGTATCTTCTTGATTATCTTGTTAACAGCCTCGACTTGACCGTTGGTCTGGGGGTGAGCCGGGGATGCATAGAGGATTCTAGTGCCCAGGTTTTCGGTGTAAGCCCTCAGTTCATCATTGTCAAACTGGTGCCATTGTTCGTGACTATGGTGTCCGGGACTCCAAACCTGCAGTACATGTTTTTCCACAGGAAGTTTTTCACTTTCTCCGTGGTGATAGCGACAAGAGGTTCTGCTTCTACCCACTTTGTTTGGTAGTCGACGGCTACAATGGCGTATTTGAATTGTCCCACTGCTGTGGGAAGCTTACCGATCAGGTCCAGGCCCCATTGGCAGAATGGCCAAGGTGCAAGGAGTATGGAGAGGGCAATGGGCGGTGCCCTTGGGATGTTTGCATACATTTGGCACTTGTGGCAAGAACTCAATATTGTTTGAGCTAGGGCCGACATGGTTGGCCAGAAGTATCCTGCCCTCAGGGTCTTGTGTGCAAGAGACCAGGCCCCTGCATGGTTACCGCATACACCAGCGTGTATGTCCTTCATTATTTTGTGACCGTCCTCTGGTGTCACACACTTGAGGTTGGGGAAGCAATGACCTCTCCTGTATAACTTTCCATTCATGATCGTGTATCGAGCTGACCTTAATTGGAGTCGCCGGGCCTCAACCTTATCGTCCGGGGTCAGACCATCAACCATGTACTTCAAAATTGGATCCATCCAGGAGGCAGTGTGGTCCACCGTGAATATTTCTGACACAGTCTTAGAAGTGCTTGGCCTTTCTAGTATTTCGACCTTGGTAGCCTCGTAGGCAGGACTTGGAGAAGTTGCTGCAATCTTAGCAAGGGCGTCTGCTTTGTCATTTTTTGCTCTGGGTATTTGAGTGATGATGTACGAGGAAAATCTCTGAACCAGTGCCCGGGCTAGGGCCTGGTAAGAGGACATGTGGGGCTCTTTTGCTTCAAATTTACCGCTGACCTGGTTCATAACTAACTGGGAATCGCTGAAGATATGAAGGTGCTAGACGCCTAGTTCCCGAGCGATTTGTAGACATGCTATGAGTGCCTCGTATTCTGCGGCATTGTTAGATGCCTTGAAGGCAAACTTGAGGGCGTACTCGTAGACTTGATCGTCCGGGCTGATTAACAAGATACCGGCGCCACTTGTCTTTTTGTTAGATGCGCCATCAACATACAATCGCCAAGTACTTAGTGGGGGTGGGTCCGAGGCTGGCGGTTCAGGTGATCTCGGGGGTGGATCATGAGAGGGAATCAATTCATAAATAAAATATGCCGCTGCTTGGCCCTTAATAGCTGTCCGAGGTTGGTACTTGATGTCGAACTCCCCCAATTCGATGGCCCATTTAATTAATCTTCCCGATGTCTCTAGCTTCTGCAAAATCTGTCTCAATGGGTGATTAGTGAAAACGGTGATCGAGTGTGCCTGGAAGTAGTGTCTTAGCTTCCGGGTCGATACCAGGAGGGCCAATGCTATCTTTTCAATGTCCGGGTACCTGGATTCTGCACCAGTGTAACCTTTTCCAGCGTAGTACACCGGGTACTCGCAATCGGAATCCTTCCTAATCAGAGCGGAGCTCACGGCAGTCGAAGATGCCGAGAGATATATGTAAAGCATTTCTCCTGGAACGGGTTTGTAAAGTAGAGGTACCTCTGCCAAGTATGCCTTTAGGCCGAGAAAAGCATCTTTGTGTTCAGCGGTCCAAGCTATTACCTCGACGTGCTGAGTTTTCAGCAGCTTGAAGAAAGGAGTACACTTATCCGTTAGTCTGGAGATGAATCTTGACAGAGCGGCTACCTTACCTGTAAGGGATTGGACCTCGTTCCTGTAGGTTGGGGATATCATGTCTAATATAGCCTGCACCTTCTCTGGGTTCGCCTCAATTCCCCTGTGGCTAATGATGTACCCGAGGAGCTTCCCTACTTCGACCCCGAAAATGCACTTCTGTGGGTTAAGCCGCATACTGTTGCGTAATATGATAGCGAAGACAATTGATAAGTTGGTTACGTGGTCCTCGGAGGTTAAGCTTTTGACCAGCATATCATCCACGTATACCTCCATGATAGTACCGATGACCTCTACAAACATGGAGTTGACAAGTCGTTGATAAGTGGCACCTGCATTCTTCAATCCGAAGGGCCTGACCTGGTAGCAATAAAGACCTTTGTCTGTGGTGAAAGCAGTGTGCTCCTCGTCTGCCGGGTTCATTCGAATTTGGTTGTACCCACTGAACGCATCCATGAAACTGAGTAACTGGTACCCAGCGGTGGAGTCGATTAGTTGGTCAATTCGTGGGAGCGAGAAGCTATCCTTAGGGCATGCTCGGTTGAGATTTGTGTAGTCTACACACATGCGCCATGATCCCAGAGATTTCTTTGGTACCATGACCACGTTGGCTAACCACCGGGGATACGTCACTTCCCTGACAAAGTTGATGACCATCAACTTCTTTACTTCAACCTGAATAGCCCGGTACTTATCATGTGTGAAGGCTCTGCGCTTCTATCTCACCGGTGCCGAGAAAGGAACGATGCTAAGGTTGTGCATGGCTATGTCGGTTGGTATACCGGGCATGTCCTCGTATGACCAGGCGAAAGCAAATGCGTTAGAGCGGAGGAACGAGATTAGGTCTTCCCTGATAGTCGGGGCTAACTTGGTACCTATCTTGACGATCCTGTCCAGGAACTGCTCGGATAACACGACTTCTTCGACATCTTCCACGGCACCGGGCCGTTCTTCGTCAGAGTCAGTATCATCTCTGGGATCCTCGTACCTGTCTGTGAGAGGATCGGTGGCCACGAGCAACATTTCAGACTTTCCCTTGCCCCGAGATACCGTTAAAGAATAGCACTGCCTTGCCGCAGCCTGATCACCCCGAATGGTTGCGATTCCAATTGGGGTTGGCACCTTCATCATGAGCATGTGGCCTGCAATGAAAGTCTTCAGACGCCAGAGTGCCGGTCGACCCAGGATAGCATTATAGGATGAAGCACAGTCAACTACAATGAACCCTGTTTTGATGGTTGAACAATTTGGACTCTATCCCACCATGATCAATAAGTAATCTGATCCCAGTGGTTGGACTATATCTCCTGAAAAGCTGATGAGGGGCTCATTATCCTGTGACAGTTTGGCCATTCCCCTGTTCAGGGTTTTGTATGCATCACGAAATAATACACTAACCGAGGCCCCGGTATCTACGAGTACCCGGGACATTATGTAGTGGTCCATTTGGAGCGTGATCAGGAAGGGATCATCATGGGGCATCTTAAGGTCAGTTTCTTCTTCTTGCAAGAAAGTGACGGACTTCCACTCGGTGTCGCCTCCTTGTTGCGGGGCCTTGTGGAAATTGAACACTTTCAGGTGGCTGAAACTGGAATTTCGCTTCTTCTTCTGGGGGGGGGGGTAAATCCTTCGGGCCTCCACCGTGCATCGTGAGAATCCGGCCATACACGTCGATAGCTCCGATCTCTTTAGTAGGTAGGTACCGCTGAAGCTTGCCCTTCTGAATAAACGACTCGATCGTATTTTTTAAAGCCATGCAGAGGTTGGTATTGTGCCCGGCATCTTCATGATATGGGCAAAACCTTCCGGTATCCTACTGGGTAAGTTTACTCTTCGGGAACTTCCTCGGTGGTGGTCTAGGTATCTCATCTTTGTTCTCATTCCAAATAGTTTCATACGAAGCGTTGAGGATAGTAAATACCTCATACCGGGGTAGTGGCGGTGTTCGCGGGGCCTGCTATGCCCTTTCTTCCCGGTAAGGCTGAGTGATCACGTAACCGCTAGACCTGGACGAGGACTCTTTGCTTCTCTTGCTCGAGTTATGGGGTGATCGATCCTGATTATGGACCCACTCCCTTTTTCGTGGCTCATCCCTGACCACCGGGGCCGGGCTGGAGACCCTTAGCTCTGGTCTGACATTATCCCCATATGTTTCGAATTCGGCTTGAGTGTGCCTGATGGCTGTAGCCATCAGCTCGTCGTAGCTAGCCGGGGGGTGATGGTTAATCCCGTAGAGAAACTCTACGCGCCTTAAGCCCCTCCTGAAAGCCAGTTCAGCCAGTTCCTTGTTAAGGTCCCGACACTTAGTGGTAGCCGCCTACCATCGGTTAACGAAGGACTTCAACGTTTCATTTTCCCCCTGTTGAATCTTTAGCAGCCCCTTCGGGGTATGTATCCCATCAGTACGTAAGATGAATCGAGCTACGAACTTGTCCGCGAGCTCCTTGAAATTCTCTACAGAACCGGCCGGCAGTTCGTAGAACCAACTCAAATCTTCCCCTGATAATGTCTCCTGGAACATATTACAACACACCTCATCCGTGTATCCCTTGGCGCTTGTTTGTGAGCGGAAAGCCTGTAGGTGCTGGTACGGGTCCCCAATTCCCGTAAAGTCAATCTTTAGTGGCTTTGATATGTTCGATCGAATGGCACCTCTAACCTGTTGGGTGAAAGGACCCGGACGGTCCTCGTAAGCGGTCAAGGGCCGCCAGGTGTCCCTATTCTCTGCTGCCTCTACCCTTGCCTGAAGGGCATGCAAGGAGTTGCTCATTTGTAAGAGTAATGCCGTGTTTGGATCAGTTACCGGTGGGTCACTTTGAGCTGGCTGTGGCAATGGCGGTGGTGGCATATGCCTCAGGCCTTCCGGGTACAAGTCTACCGGTACCTGGATCATCCGGTGACCGCTTCCCGTAGACGGGGTTGGAGCGAGGCCGGTGCCTCCCGTTATTGGGGCAGCATTTACATCTGTCGCTACCTGGGATGCTCTAGCTAGGGCTTGGGTGAGTGCCTCGTTATGCTGGTGCCTTCTGTCCAGTGCTCGGGCCAGCGCAGTGTTTTCATCTTCCAGCTCCTGCAGTCTCTGTTGCAAAAGGAGGTTTGTCTCCCTATCGATTCTTTGCTGTTCCCGATTGATCCTGGCTTGTTCCCAGAAGGCTGCAATCTCTGCTCGCATCGACTCCAACTCTGAGACCGGGGCCACTTGGTCCTGGATGACCGGTGGGTCATTTGCGTTCAGCTGGTCCAGAAATCCGAGACCATGCGCCTCTCCTCCGACACTTGGCGTCCCTGCTGATGAAGTACCCGGAGAGAATATCAGTGCCCGGGCGACACTTCTACCCTCACCTGCCGTTTCTTTCGGCTCGGTCATGACTCTAAGAAGCCCCTATCTGGCGTGCCAATGTTTCTGGTGGCTTTCTCTGGGTACCTCACACAGAATGCTATACCACTTGGGGTACCGATCCAACTCCTAAATCCTGAACCAAGAACACAGCGTTAGAGGGGTAAACCGTACCGGACGGTTTACGCCTCTCCGATGCCTGAGTGAGAAACCAATATATAAGTGGATCAAGTAAATAGTGGATAAAGGAGTTATTACCCTCAAAATGTGGTTGTGCTAATCCCTTTATACTCGAGCTTGAGGAAGGAGTTCCCCCTCTTCTCGATGTGGGACACAGGTTGTCCCTGTTATCATTCTGTCATGTAATTAGATGGGCTGTGCTGGCCAGGTCCCAGGCCTAGGATGCCCGGGGTGGCATCCTCAATGAGCCCCGTCATGGTGGGTTGTGAACCCGGCCCATGGCATGGTGTCTGTGTATCCCTACGGGCCCCAGTTGAGTGACAAACCTAGTGTACTCTCTAGTATGTACACTCCTGTAGTTCTAATCGATTTGTTAAGTTTGAAACTTTGCACAACTGACTTGCTAAAACTTAATTGGGATTAATCTTCTCATTTTTTTTCTTTAATCAAAGTTTTATTTGTCTAAATTAGAGAGATTAGTTCTCATTCCGGCGACTGAAAGTTCTATTGGGGGGCAATACATGTTTATTCAGGGGGCAATAGACGTCTATTGCCCTCAATAGACGTCTATTAGGGGCAATAGAGGTTTTCAAAAAAAAATTGGTGGGCGGCGACCGGTGATCGGCTCTGGCGAAGTCTCCTATGGTTTCTCTCTCTTCCATTCTCTCTCTCTCTCTCTCTCTAAGTAACAAAGGGGTGAGGGTATAATGGTATTAAAAAAAAATTTACAAAAAAAAAAAAATCTTAATGGGGTATGAGGGAAGACTTCCTTAGAGTGTTTTTGGTAAGAGGAAATTAAAAAAACTTAATAGGGTAAGTGAGAAAAAAATCCCTATAAAGAAATCGAGAATGTAATACCTTCAATTGCATTCCCCAGTACTCTTCCAGAATTGGTTGCCTACTTGCCTTCCTTTCCAGGTTCCTGTTTTCTTCGGGCTAAAATTGCCACAAAATCCATAAAAATACAGACCATAATCAAATTGAATCCAAACCAAATCTTGATAATAAAATGAAATTGAAGTTAAGAAAATTACCTCAACAACACTCAAAGAAAAGATTTCTCACAAGCCCAAACTCTAAGAGCCACGTGCACGTCCCTGATGTCGACCTAATACTTATACTCTCGATCCTCCTCGCATTCCATCACTCCACTATGAGGAACCGATCGACAACCCCACCGCCACTCCCACCGGCGAAACGTTTATGCATCGATAGGCATGTGATGGGTTATCTCTCGGACAGCGAGATCTCGGTACGAGGTGGTATGTTTTTGATTTCTGATTTAGGGTTTATGAGCCATGGATTACTTGTTTGTTTGTTTGTGAGCCATCAGGTTAACTAATAGCTTCTAATCTTCTATAGCTCAAAGAATTTATTTTTTTATTTTTTGTCGTCGACCTTTCATTTGATTTTAATTTAATTGTGGAATCATAAACAGGTAGCTGTTCTCTTAGCAAGGCAGAAGGACCAGAGGCAGCAGCCCTAAAGGGTGAAGAAAAATCAGAGGCAGCCCTAAAGGGTGAAGAAAAACCAAAGGCTGCCGAAGGACCAGAGGCAGCTCCAAAGGCTGCTGGTTACTATTGGTTTAAACTCAAGCTTGGAGAACCTCTTACCTCTGAAGAGGAGGCAAAGGCTGCTGATTACAGTTTGGAGGACCTCCTCGATGAAGGTCTCGAATTTTGTACAATTTGTGGTCAGGAGGACCACTGGGTTTATTGTTGTGAGAAATACTATGAGGAATATAAATGTCCATACGGGACTAACTTCATTCCCCCAGGCATTAACCAACATGACAAGATGCCGTCTGATGTCTGGACTGACTCAGATCAAGAGCATTTGGATCTTTTGTGCATCAAAGATTATGTCCCAGAGGGCTTTGAGTACCTGCATACGGTCAGTGAAATAAAAAAACATACATAGAATTATGATTCAGCAGCACAACGAGATCAAGGATTACGGTATGCTTTTAACCTCATTTTACTGTTTGTGATTATAGTTACCTGGAATTTGATTGGCCGTATGGCACCATGCAAACTCACTATCCAATGTATCACTGCCAAGATCAACTTCTTTAACCAATTATCACATTGTCCTTGGTCATTGTTAATTACATTTGTGTACGATTGAACATCAAAGCTTTTTAGTTACCAATTCCATAATTTGGGTTGTTACTAGAAGATAGCTGTTACGTTGTAGGTTTTTGCTGGTAATAATTAAGTTGGTACTCTGTTATTCCAAATGTAATGTCCTTTCATTACATTTTATAATGAGATGTAGTTGAACTTGAAATTTACATGCATCAGAATAATTTCCCGGTTCAACTCGCTGAAACTTTAGACATAGTGAATACTGAATAGTTATCAACAAAGCTTTGCACTTTGTTTCAAATACTATCCTTGTGTGGTTAATGTATTATTTTTCTTGTAATCAATACGATGGTGTCAAGAAATATTGAGTCAAGTTTTCCCTTTTTCGTACTTCCAAAACCAAATCCATTATTTGGGATGTTACTGGAAGCTGTTACATTGGGTCAAATGCATTCAATAATTTAGGTTGTAGGTCTTTGCTGGTTACAGAAAGTTTATTTTGTGTTTAATTATTTCAGTTGGTCTGCTGTTATGTTTACCTGTAATTTCCTTTGATGTCACTTTATAATGAGATGTAGTTGAAGTTTATTTATGATTTCTCGGTTCTACTCACTGATAATTTAACCAGAATATGAGGTTTGGGCTTTGTTGTAAGTACTATCCTTGTAATTATTTCAAGTTGGTGGCTTTGGGTTTTCTACTTGAACAATTCAAGCTATGGTTGAATTTGATTGTTTGTAGTAGAATGGTTGATAAATCTTATTACCTGTAGAATAGAAAAGTAGAAGGGCATTTTGTTAAATGAGAGCTTTCTTATTGTGCGAGTGCAAAATTTATAGGCAACATGGAGTAATAGAAAATTTACTCTTTGTTGATGGGATCATAGATGTTACTGCATCTGCAGCGTGTTTATTTATAATTTTATATGTTTCATCAAAGATTCATTTTTACTGATTTTATGACTTGATATTGTTATCTTCCTTATTAATGAATGTCACGCCCCTATAGTACTGATTTTTGAGTTTTGTCATCATCATAAACCAGTTAGCTCCGGAATCGAGCCCGATTGTGCGGTAAGAAAGACCAGTGGTGAGTCTGACGATGAAGCATGCAATGAAGGACGAGGACAAGGATGTGGATTGAAGATCCTGTATGATGGATGATTTGTTTGTTTTTTTTTTGGTCTGACGTAGATGATTTGGTTTTTGTTAACATTGTGATAGCGTTGTAATATGTTGTCCTCTTTAGTACTTTAACTAGAAAAATGATGCGCGGGGTAAAGAGTTGTAGTATTTATTGTTTATTTAATAAGAATTTTGTAGTTTGAGTGTGGTTGGGTTGATAAAAATAATTTAGCTATGCTGAAATGAAATGAAAGATGGGCGAAATTAAATGAAGCGACATTATTTATGAGTTACGTTACATTTTATCTACTCGGTTCTAGGAGCTGCATTCTATATGCAATATATGTACAAGTCATTAACTCATCACAAAATGGTAGATGTGATTTCAGTACAAAAGTTTGCTGCGTAGGTGGAGGCAGTCTCCTCACTTTGAGTATCCGACAACTTCATATGCTTTGCTCTTTTCATTTCACCGTTGCATTCTCTTGCTTGTAGGAAGAAAAATGATCGAGTTCCCTAATGATAGTTCTATGCTTTGAATACATTTCAATTTCTCTGCAAGCTAGAGATGGTAGCTGATCAAAATTTATTTCCTCACAGAAATGTCGAAATGGTAGTTGTAGATTACTATTGCTATGTAATTACGAAAGAAGAGATTAAGTTCTATATAACTATGCCTCTATGGGTGTGTTTGACGTTGATGTTCATTGTCTGTGCCAGAAACCACGAGAATGTAATTCTTGAGAAAAGTGGAAATGAGAAACTTCGTTCAAATATGAAATTACAGGTTTGCTCACCTAAGGGACAGTTTTAAGGGACTGTGAGTCCATAACTGAATTTAGGTGTGTTGGAGTCGTCGGCATTGCTGGTGTGGGCAAGACGGCACTTGTGGGAAAGGTTTTGAATAATACTAGTCCTCTGTTTTCTCCAATCATTTGCATATAGGCTTCTTCTGTATGAAGAAACAAATATATAAAAAAAAAAAAAGAGGACGCAGATCTTATTGGTTTCAGGATTTTGACGTTCATTCTTGACAAGTTGGGCCATGATGACAATGATGACAAAGCCAACCAGACGCTGAGTTCCCTCTTGCAAAAAAAGAAGCAGCTTTTGTTGGGTAAACGTTATCTGATTGTGTTGGATGGTGTTTGGCATATGAATGCCTTCTATTGCTCTTTAGGGAATGACAATGTCAACGGCATGGATCGCCTATCGGATGGCTTGCCTAAGCATAGCCGCGGTGCGGTGATCGTCACTAGTAGGAGGCTGGAAGTGGCTCAACAAATGGTGGGCGCGGCGCAGATAACTTGATTATTCCTGTCAGGCCTATGGACAAACAAAACTGCTGGTGTATATTAATGGATGCTATACTGCGTGATGATCATCAGGGTGTCTATGATTATACTAATGATATTAAAGACAAAATCATGATTTTGATCCTAGTAGAGAGGAAAAGTTAAGCGAACTAGCTCCTGCAAAAGCTTTGAATAGGATCAAGGATCAAATTGAGGAGGAATTTCAGGGTCTACCATTGGCTGCTAAGGTACTCGCAACCGCCATTCCTGGACACATTCGTACAAGAGATGCAGGAAGGTTCCCAATAGAGTTTGAGTTTGCTTAATCTTGTTTGTTTTGTTTGATGAGTTCACCTTGAATTTACAACCCAGTGATGTTTTTAAATCTTTCATCTTTGACATATAATGTGGCTGCAATTCTGCAGACATTCTCATTAGTGTCCAGGCATACCTGGTCGATCATGAATAATATTATATATTGATAAACATATTGTGGTCTGTAAACGAGATATTATTATCATCTGGAAAGCTTGAGTTAAAAAAGAAAAAGGTATTAGACGAGGAAAAAAGAACTAATATTTTCTAGTGATGAATATGGTCATTTAATCATTATTATTTGTTTTTCAATCAGCGTGCAGTAGCAGCAAAGCACCAACAAACTAAAAACAGAGAACTCAAATGACAAAGGAGAACCTACCTGCTACATGAACTGATGAAAAAATAGACAGAACTGTCACCTTAATTGAAAAAATAAAGAGAAACAAACACAGTATCCCGGAATTATTTTTGCAAGAGGGTAGCATAATGTACCATTTTGTTTAGCATAATGTACCAGACTCTTCCTGTCTGCAACTTGTATTTTATGGCTTCTATCTAATCCTGCAGGCTGAAGAATTTGGCACAAAGATTTAAATTTATTTTGACATATCATATTTACACATACTTTGTCTTTCCTCGCCTTCCCTGTTTTATCAACTCATATATCATTTGGTAAAACAGCCAAAGAGTGGTTGCAAAACTCCTCTGGTGCCAAATTGGAAATTGAGAAGTCAATGTAAACAAGGCATACAGTTTGGTGCTGCTGATGATTATATGTTCTTATCCTAGCAATTACAAGTGGGATCGATGAATGCACTTAAATAGAGGGCACTCAACTGTAACATGTTGAACATAAGAATATGCAGACACAAATGAAGAACTTAGCTGATTGATGACACATGATATGTTTTCCTGTATCACCAATTAAGAATCTAGCAAATAAACTAGTATCAATAACATGAAAAAGATTCAAACCTTAGTTAACAACTAATCAATTCCTAGCCTGACATCCTAGATCGTCTGAAATGAGAATACTCTTCATTGATTACTTACCTGCTCATATACAGGGGTACCCTGCATATTCACTCCAAACAATGTCTTCATCGTATCGATCCTTTTCAATCTCATGACAGTTGATTTTCTCCAAATAGCGCAGACGAGGAAACTCATCCTTCAACTTTGGCAAACCTATCTCCAAATTATTCAAGTGCTTCAGACGCAAGACTTCAACTGTCCACTTGTCAGTCTCTCCATGATCCAAGCTATCAAGTTCCCCACCCCTTATATAGAGCTTTTTTAAATTCTTGAGCTGGACAGGGTTCAACCATTCTGGTACATGTGCTAGAGGGATGCCTTGAAGATCCAATTTTTCTAAATTCGGAGGAAAAGAGAACTCCAAGGACTGGCAGGCAACTTTTGCTTTCAATTTTGGAGAAACCACTCCCCATGACAGTTTGAGGTGGCGGAGAGATAAAATTTCCTTCAAATTGTGGAACTCTCCCTTTTGAACTTCAGCTTGATTCCCCATGTGTATACTGAGCCGCTTTAAATGCCTCAGCTGGGCAAGATCGCTAATTCTGCAGGGAGTTCCTTCCAAATCTCCAATCACAAAACCTTTTAGCACTTGAAGAGAAGCCAGTTTCTCAATTCCTTTCGGCATTGCTTCTAGCAAGTAACACTCGGATATGTCGAAATGCGTGAGATTCCTCAATGGTGAGATATCTGGAGGCAAAGTCTCTAAGCTGTGGCATGCCCTCAGATCAAGAATTTCAAGGTTGAGAAGCTTCAAGATAGAAGAAGGGAGTTTGGTAATTCCTGATATCCCTCGGAGGCTAAGATACTTCAAAAGCTTATTCTGAGCCCCTAAACCTTTCAAAAACCCTTCATCTTCGACTTCAATGTGATGCGAAGCCGAGTTCTGCCACCGTCCTAGCTGAATCACCTCAACTTTTTTCAACTTCTTAAGCCATTCCCGTTTCAAACTAAGATACGGTTCGTTCACATTGAACACTGTCAACAGATCCTCCACTTTCCGGCCATTAGACCCCTCAGGAATTGGGTTGTCATAAACTAAACATGCACGTCTACAACTTGAAACACTATCTTTATTATAAGACGGCATCCTTGGCCATCTTGAATCGAAGTCGAAAAGCTTAGCATGCTTGGCCAAAGAGACCAACATATGACGAACCCAAGGATGCATCGTACAACTATTCACTACTATGGAACTAATTGCATTAGTATGCGGTTGAACTTGAATCAAACCCGAGGTTATGAGTTTCCGGAAGATTTCCTCACCTGTCTCTTCAGCTGTCCTGTCTTGAGTGGTTGTGACGAAACACTCGCCAATCCACCAGTAAATTAGAGGCCTCTTCTTTATGACAGAATTAGGAGGGAATATTGAAAGAGATAGACAGCACATCTTCAACTCAACGCTCTCTAGATGTTCATAGCTTCTCTTTGTATTCTCCATAGTCCGACTGTTATCAACCCAATTTTCAAGGCTCAATTCGGACCATTCCGGTGACATTCCCTGACTCAACTCGGGTTGAGACCTGCGCGTCCATGTCGACTCGGAGCTGCGCTCGGGTGAAGGCATCAGCTGCACTAGAGGATGTGAGAGTTTGATTTGCTCCACATTTTGAAACATGCGGTTTAGTGTGGCGGTGATGGCCTCGACGGAGGTCTCAGTGCCCAAGATGATCTTGTCGAGGCGACGCTCTAAGTTAGTGAACTGGTTTACCAGAGTTTGCTCCCAGTGCTTCACTCTGGGTAGCACGCCTTTGATGTTCTCAAGCTCATCTTCCATCTTTTTGAATCTCATGAGTAAAGCTTCGTCATCTGTGTCGGCCACGGCTCTGGCTTTTCTGAGATGATCCAGCAACTTGGGCATGAACTTGTCTGGATCTCTTGAAAAAAATGAGTTTGACATTTGCAGTGAACGACTAGTGTTGCAGAAACTGAAGAGTTGATTCAAGCAGAGCTACACTAATGTTCATCAAATGAGTGTATTATTTCGTGTTTACGCAAACAAATAAAACTAAAGGAGCCTCTTATGGTTTGTGCCTTTTGGCCTTGTGTGGCTGCAGCAAACAAGCTTTTGGACTTTTGGCTCTTGGCCCCTCTGTACAGCATTAGCGCATGGATGATTAGCTCCTATGAAAGATTCTACCACCGCCCGTATTTTAACTGATCTCTCAAGTTCGGCTATCTTCTTTATTGTTGGAAAAAGAATAGGGGAATTTGATTCTACACCCAAATTCACACACCCCTTTTAGATTAAACTCATTCATAATATTGTTTTAATATACACCCAAACATATTAATTAAGTTTATCTAAAAAAAAAAAAAAACTATTAAGTAGGATAAATATTAAAACCCATTGTTGTTAAGAATTACCAAAGCTGCCACCATCCTTAAACTTTCTGCAGATGAAAGTCTTGAAACGGTTGCGCAAAAACCTTGCCCATAATTAATCAACTCTTGATTCCAGCAATTGAAATCAATACCTGGGTTGGAGGTTATGTAATCTCCACATTCAAAAGCCTAATCTCTACATTCAAAAGCGGTATCAAAATCTCCGCAATCGTGCAATTCTGTTTTTGATTTCAAATTTCGATTGTGATATAAATGGATCGCCCAATCAGAGGTTGGTGGGTTGCCTTTGTTCAATTGCATATCCCTTTAATCTGATTGACACAGTTGATGAGCATTGTGTTTGCTTTCTATTCAATAGGCGTGTGTCTTCCGAACGAAGAGGTATTTTTTTTGTGATTTTTAGGGTTTATGCTATTGAATAGGTATAATAGACTCTACAAGTTCTTGATGGCATGTTTAACTTTAGTTTTTTTTTTCTCTTCTTTTTTCTCACTAGATTCTACAAGTTCTTGATGGCTAAAGAATACTCCCACCTAGAGTTTAGGTGCGACCTTCTCAAGTTTGGACATGTTATGACCGACGAGTTAAGGGCAGATATTACTGAAGTAAAGCTTGATTTGTTAGAGGCCACACCGTTCAGGAATTTGTTTAGAGCTTTTTATGAGCGGCAAATAACAGACTCTACTTGTAGGGAATCTAATGTTGACATCGTTTCTCTTTTAAAATGTTTTGACAAGGAAAGAAACTGTTTTCAGTTTGGGGAAATTACTGGTACTGTATCTATAGGTGACATTGCAGAACTGTTTGGTTTGAATATTGAAGGCCGTGAGATCAACCTTAACCAGAAGAAGAGAAAAGGGGATTCTGCTTTCATTAAAAGACGATTCCTGACTTGAATCATATACTCTCGCAAGCGTACGAATCGTGTCAGGTAAGGGAAGTATTTGGACCTTAGTTTATCGTACCTCGGGGATTAGGTGTTGGACCTAACCAAGATAATTGGCGGTAGGATACTAAAAGCACACAAGACAAATATAAACCAGAAGAAGAGAAAAGGGGATTCTGCTTTCATTAAAAGACGATTCCTGACTTGAATCATATACTCTCGCAAGCGTACGAATCGTGTCAGGTAAGGGAAGTATTTGGACCTTAGTTTATCGTACCTCGGGGATTAGGTGTTGGACCTAACCAAGATAATTGGCGGCAGGATACTAAAAGCACACAAGACAAATATAAAGTAAAATAAAAACTATAAACTATCAAGGCACCAAGCCTTGGCAATGCTCAGCTCACACCAAGCCTATTTAAAGCCACTAACTTGTAGCCTTAAGATGGGTATACACAAATGATTCGATCGATTTAATGTTTGAGAGTTGATTTGAACTTAACAAAAAGTAATAAAATGCAAAGAAATTAATTAATAAAAGTGTAAACAAGATGAATGAGAATGTCAGGTGTTAGGGAGGTTCCTTCACCCAAATCTTATGTGTCGGAAACTAATCTAATGTAGATGCAAATTTCCTACTTTGGCGGTAGTCGTATCCAAGGCCGTTCAAGGCTCAAGGACCGTAGAAACTCACTTGATATGAATTAGAGCCGGTTCAAGGGTCTCTAATTCACATCAAGAGGCCTAAAGATCAAGGAATTAGACTACTAAGCGAACCGCCCATGCATTCACGCAATGGGTGTAAATCACCATACTTATAACCCCTCGAATACGAAATTGAAAGTTTCTAACTTAGGAATTAGAGGGGGTCAAGCCTCTAACTCCGTCCTAGACATGCTCAAAATACACACCATAGAGTTGACTAGGCTCTTAGATATGCATTTTAACCCAACAAAAATAGATATAAGCATCCATCATATGAAAATTGCATCATTACATTAAAATAAGCATCTTTTACACAAAATTTGGACTAGGACACACAACCCTAGCCCCCAACAATAAAACTACTCACTACTCATCACCAAACTAACATCAAAATACATAATTTAAAGAGGAAAAAAAGTGAAAAGAAGTAAGGAGTAACATGGACAAACCACAAATTGCTATAGAGCAATTATGGCTATCCTTGATTTATGGCTCACTACTTTTACCCAAATTTAATGGTAGTGAAGCTCTTGATGCTTGGGTTTCCCCCTTTGAATCTTGTGAAATTGGTGAGGTTTTGTGGTGAAGTAGTGAGGAAAATAAAATATGAGAAGATGGAATTTTGGTGAGGTGGTGTGGATCTTGGTGAGGAGAAGAAAAGATGAGAAGAGAGAATTTTGGTGAGGAGAAGAAAAGAAGATGAGAGTATGGAGGTGTGGTTTTCGGTGTTAGAAGAAAGATGATGAAAAATGGTGTCAGCCGCCTCCTGGAGAAGAGAGAAAGTTATATATATATATATATATAGGGCCATTCCAGGGATTCCTTTTTTGGTCTTTTATAGGGATAGAGCATTAGACTAACTTTTCGATCACATTTCGGCATCTCAACCGTTCAGTTTTTATATCCTAATGTGTAGATCATTTCTGCAAATTTTCAGCCAAATCGGTGATCGTAAAGGTATAAAACTAGATTAAATCAACGGACGAACCTAATCTGTCAAACTTGAACCGTTCATACTTATAATCTTAAGTCGCTGTTTTGAACGCGTTAACGATAATCAATTTGGATGAAAATTTTCAGAAGTGATCTACACATTTGGACCTAAAATCTGAACGGTTAAGATGCTAAAATATGATCGAAAAGTTGGTCTAATGCCCTATCCCTAGAAAAGACCAAAAAAATGAATCCCTCACTAGAAGTAGGGCTGTCAATTCCGACATGACCCGATAACACGACTCGAAACCCGCACGAAATAAAGCGGGTTGAACCCGCACGATTAAAAAGCGGGTCGGCCGTGGGTCAACCCGCCATGACCCATTTAATAAATGGGTCGGCCACGGGTTAACCCGCCAACACGAAGTGAACCCGTATAACCCGATTATGTTATACTTCATCTTGATATTTTAGACGTTGGGAGTATTTGATCATAAGATTAAACAATTTAAAATATTTTGCTTTATAATTATTGGATTTAATTATTTATGAATTATATATAATTATTTATATTCTTCGTCTTGTGGAGTTTTTAGTGAATTTAATCAATTTTTATATTTTTTTAGTTAAATGGGTCTCATTGTTAATCCTTAAATGAGTCATTTTGTCAAACACGACACAACCTATTTATTAAATGGGTTAAGCAGGTTGGAAACAGGTAATCTGTTTAATAAATAGGTTGGGTTTGGGTTTAAATTTTTAACACGATTATTAAATGGGTTAGGTTTGAATTTGTATCTTACGACACGATAAATACCTTGACCCGACACGAACCCAACCCGACACGACCCATTGACAGCCCTAACTAGAAGGGCTCTGTATATAGTCTCCCCTGCCGTTTTTTTTTTTGACCTAGAGGAATAGATGGGTTTGTGGCTGAGATTTGGATGAGGAAGACCATGTGATTAAATGCTGGAGTAATTTGAAAACAAAACTATTGTTTAATTGCCATTGCTGAGCACGTGATGGATGATGGATGATGGATGATGACTGACTTTGATTGATTAATCAAAGATTTGATTAATTAATTAAATCATTGATTAACTGACAACAATTTTCTTCTTCTTCCTTTCTATTTTTCTTTCCTCTTTTTTCTTCTTTTCTTCCATTTTCTTCTCTTCTTCATTTGCTTTCCCCCGAGCTCAAACCAATGATTTGTTTTTTTCACATATTTGCTTGTATTGACCAGTTGACCATTGTTGACTTTTCGTCCTTTTGTCGATAATTTCAATTAGCTTCAATTTCGTCTTGTTTTCTCACGATTTCTGTAACTCCGCTTATTTTCTATAAAATAAATAAAAGTGGATTAATTACATAATAATTGACATGAAGATTAGTTTAATTCTAGTATTTTAGATATAATTACACGTATATAAATGCTTGTAATCAATTCCCTAGAGTGAAAAGGTTGTCCAAGGTGATCCAGGAGCAACAAATCAAAGATGTAGCTAAAATGAGGGGGCTTGAGAATGAAAGTGATTTTGTTAGGTTGGTTTGTCTCTATTTTTGTGTAACACTATTTTTCTGCAATAGCGGTAATGACCTTAGCTGGTTTATAGTACCATACATAGAGGACCTAGAATCAATGTCGGTCTATGCCTGGGCACCTGCAGTGAAGAATTACTTGGATAACTCCCTTTTGAATATGAATGGTCGGCCTGAAAGTGCTTGTGGTTGTCTTATTGCCCTGTTGGTGAGGTTTATTTCCTATAATTTTGTGTCTGATGATGATCAAGTATATTGTAGCAAATATGGTTTAGTGGATTTCAATGCTGTTTTGGTTAATTGTCTTTACTGGTTTCCTTGCAGTTTTGGTTTTGCGAGCGTACCCGGTTCATTGAACCAATTAAAGGACGGGATGAACTGAAGTCAAAATTCTTGAAATGGAATTTACTAGAGCTGTATGCAAGGATGAAGGTTGCGGATATACATGAACTTCAGGTACATGTACATGTGCATTATTTATGCTGTTGTAGGTTTCTTATTGACTAGGATATATTAATAATATTATATGACAAGTTGCTTCTCCGAAAAGCTGTCGTCCTTTCGGTTCTGTCTCTGCATTATAGCCCGACTGCTCCACTTTCTTTCCATCTTTTTTTCTTTCTTTCTCTTTCTGATAAAGTCGTTTATTCGATTATATCTGTATTGAGGTTGAGCCAAAAGTTGAAGGAGAAGGAATGACACCGGAAGTTGCCGAGTTCCTACGGCACAAGTTCTTGAAGTCCATTCACGATGCAGGGTCTGAATTATCAGATTTCATCTTCATTCCTTACTTCGCAGCCATCAAATGTTTCGTGGAGGAGATAAAGATAAACCCAGCGATAAAAACCCCACTCGGAGTTGATCTTTGCCTCAAGGCTGTGTCTTTGCTTTACGAGCTTAACGACGCATTGGCCGACTGCCGAGTCTTCGCAAATGAGTGTAAGCATATCAACAAGAAGCTCTTGCACTTCAACCCTTTCATGTATTGTTTCATCCGAAAGATGAAGAAGCGCCTCCACGCCATGAAATGCAAGTTTGCTGCTTTGGTTGAAGAGGAAAAATTTTATTCCACTCTTGTACTTTGTGACCAGACGAGTATAATGGCTGACCGGATGATTCTAATTGGTGATCAGAACGAGGTTGTATCTCCAGAGCCAAAAGTGATCAGATCCGATGAGCATGCAGAGGACATTGAGGGCCTGCTCTTTGGCGGTGACGGAAATGGATTTACGGCAATTGGGATAGTTGGCATTGCTGGTGTAGGTAAGACTACTCTGGTGCACCTGGTTTTGAATAGGCAGAGAGTGAAGGATGAGTTTTCTCCTATAATTTGGTTATGTTTGTCGGATATAGTCAAAGAAAAAGATGTGTTTACATATAGGGTCAGCATTAGGATTGTGACCTGTATTCTTCTAAAGTTGGGGGAGATGGGTAATGGCAATGGTGCCATAGTCGAGGAGGAGGGAGATATCTCTAACCTTGGTTCTCTGACTTCTCTCTTGGAAAGGCTCAACGAACTGTTATCGGGTAGAAGGTATTTGATTGTATTGGATGATGTGTGGCACATTAACAACTTCTATTCGGATTTAGGTAGTACCTTTCAGGATCGGTTATCGCATGCATTGCCTAGGGGTAGGGGTGGTGCTGTCATTGTCACCACTAGGATACCAGAAGTTGCTCAACACATGGTTGGCACAAGGAATATGATTCTTGTTAAGCCTTTGGACAGAGAAAGCTGCTGGCGTATATTTTTGGAGACTATCAAGGATAACAAAGAAGTTTTACACATGTCAACTCATGAAACTTTGGAAAAGATTAAGAATGAAATTAAGGATCAATGTTACGGTCTACCACTGGCTGCTAAGGAACTCGCAGGAATCATTCCCAAACGGATTCGTGACATTGAGTATTCTTCTCTACTTTTCCTCTATCTACTGTTTATTTCCTTTCAGATTGATGGCTTTATATGAGTGTGTGTGCGTGTGTGTGTGTATTATATATATGAGTGATCTTTTGTAGTTCATTCTTCAGTTAAACTGCTTTATTTTGAGATAGTGTCTGATATATGAATGAATTTTATATCCTTCATCTTGGACTTTTGTTAGATTCTTTTCTCATATAAAGAAGGAAAACAAATAGGGGTGATATTTTGTGGATTAATGTAGGTCCAACCGCTTCTTGAAGGAGATGTACATACCTGATGAATTGCTTCAACCTGACTTGGATGTTGAACCTGCTGTCCATATACCAAAATTCCCAGTGCTAGTGTTCATTGATATGAAAAGTAAACAGCCTGGAGAAAAATTACTTGACAAATTTCGCTACCATCTTAATAAAAAGCAGGTTCTTTATTTTATTTTTTTCTCTTGGTAACTCGGAGTGTAATTATTTTTTAAAAGAAACTTTGACCCATGTTGCTGTAAAGAGGCATGCCTTTTCACCTTTATAGCTCATTCCTTTTCTAGGTTTTTGCTGTTTTTGAAGAGAATTCTGATTACGGGCAAAAAATAAAGGCAGATAATCCTGAGAGGGTGCTAAAGGATGTTTACAGTACTTTAGAAAAGCTTAAGCGTAAAGGATATGCTTTTGCTGATGGAATTCAAAAGACGATGACGATTATAGTGAGTAATGTGTTAACACATATCTCTATAGACAATGCATCCACATTTTCTTTTGTTGTTTGGATTGATCTGAGTTCAACTTCTCCTGAGTTACGTCGTGGGACTTATTTTTTCTAAATAGATTTTTTGGTGTCCAGTGGCTGTATTTCTGACATATACAGTACATTCGATCATTCTCAGATTGTTGGTCAGGATTCTGTGGCTAACTGGATATTGGGAGTTATCTGTGATCTAAAATTGCCAGAGTTACCCTCCATTGCTCCAATACCGTTGGGAGATAGTTCTCTGATAAGTGGTAGCATCTCAAAGTCATTTGGATGGGTAGGACATTTATCTTTTTAACAAGGCTATTTTTATGGCTGTTGATTTCTTGATAGATTTTCAAAGGCTTGGGCATGTTGTCAGATATGTTACTGGGCCAAAGGTAACAAGTTTTAGTCCAATGAGCATTATATATATTGACTGATTGCAAAGTTTGTAGTTTGTTGCTTCCTGGCCTCTAGTTATTTAAGAAGTCAGTGCATGTTTCCAGAGTGCATGATTTCATAACTACTATATGCTGTATGCATAGAGTCACATATGGGGTGTCTGTTTCAGTATCTACCTGTATTAATGTATTTTTTTTGTATTATACTTATAACATGATAACTGCCATAAGTCCTTGGTAATTTTCATGCAAAGATGAGTAACATTTAACTGGGTTTGTTTTATTGAGGACTCTCCAGAATCCTGATAGAGGGACAAATTATAACTGGTGAAATGCATTTTACCAATTCTTGCGAAAATGATGACTTATTACAATCGTTATATACTATTAATTTTTTTTTAAAAAAAATGTATATAACAAACTGAATTTGGTGGTTAGTCATTCTTCAGTTGAGGAATATGGTTTATTTGTAGTCTTTTGTTTTTGTTTTTCACCGTACTTCAAAAGAAACTGGAGAGAAGTAGCTGCTAGCTCATTCTTCACTTTCTTCTGCGTCTTTCTATTTAACTATATGTAAATGTATGATATGCTGTGCCTGGCATCATTTAATTTATGATGCTCTGCTAATTTCCAGAAGTGCATTTCTCATGATAATCCGACACTGATATTCTCCCTGGAAGATGTACAACGTGCGGAGAAAATGAAAACTGACAGGTACCAGAACTTTTTCCATGCAAAATATTTGCCAATTGAACACGTAGAGAGGGTATGTTGCACTATGCTTTTTCTTGGTAATAGTGTTTATTTTTCAGCAGATGCAATTACCTTTCTTTTACTTGGTCTGCTTCTCATTGAGTTGACTGAGTAAAAACTAGTAACATTTATTTAGCCGTATTACATTAATATGCTTGTAGGGTGGTAACCTTTTGTTATTGGATTCAGCTGGCATGTTCTCATTAGGATGAAAGCCACTCAAGAAATACGAATACCACATTCTTTGCATCTATTTCGTCCTGTTCATGAAGGGAATATGCAAAATGCGGTAAGAAGGTGCTCATTTTCTTTCTGAAATCTGTCCAGTAGTCGTTACAAACACAATTCCCTTTTCTTGTTTTGGAGTGCTATCGTACGTCCTCAATTCCATATAAATCATTTCTTATGATCTCGGGTAGAATATCAACGCTGATAATGCACATTTAATTTGAGTTGTGGTTACTCATGTATTGGTTAATTTCTATATACTCTAATCATCATCAATATTTAGTGTGAATCATATAGTTTATAGTTTATTATATTGGGAAACATTTGTTTCAACTAACTAATGGATCGATACTAGTAGGATTTGATTATAATTGGCCGCAATAGTATGTTTTTGAAACAGAACATTTTTGAAACAATAGTATTGCTGCCAATTCTCCCAAGAGGCGTATGCACATTTTTGAAATAGAACATTCTAACTCTCCTATGAAATCAACACTACAGATCCTGCTGACGAGTTTTTGTGTCCGTCTCATTTTTTTGTGTTTACATTTTCAAATTTCTCCACCATCTTCCCTTCTTATTTATTAGGATAAGCTCACACTCTTTGGAGGATTTTGGAACTACTTCAGCCTGGGTAAGCATTTTCCCTACTACTTTTCTGTATACGGACTTAATGGCAGAGTTGAGATGAGAAGAAGGGGAGTCTAGGGCATGGTGATGTACAAAAATTACCCCGTAAATTGATCTAGAAGTAACAGAATTGATGTAGTCGACATTCAAAACTGAAAAAATATAGGTTGAAGACTTGAATACAACTCACCTCATAAGTCAGGAACTACTTGTATTGTTTACATTTTGATCTTGGCTTTTGATATAACGGAGTATAAGTACATTTTCTTATTAAATTCTTTTTATCATCTATAGAGTATGTTGCTCGCCGAGGATGTGGAAATCACTGCTTTCAACCTACTCAAAGGTTAGCTATCTCTTCTTTTTTTTCCTTTTCTCATGCTACCTGCCTACCTCAAAGATGTAGGTAATATTGATTAGTTGTAAATAATTAATGACATTGTATCCTAGTCATATAAGGTATCAGTACGTATGTATATAGTTTACTAGTAGTATTCCTTTTCCCTGGCAGGACCTTATCATCAGTTGCATGTATAAAGGTTATGAAACAACTTGATCAGTGGGATACACTTGATATTCCTAGCAGGTATCAAGCTTATATTTATTTTATGTGATTGATTTTAAGTACTTACATTTTCAACTCAAAATGTTTGTAAAGTTACTTTGGAATCTTCAATTCCTTTCATTTTCTTCTTTGGTTATCAAAACAGATTATTTTCATTGCTGCCAGTGTGAACTGGGCAATGCTCTGTAGTCTGCAGACTTTGTAATGAGATTTACCATATGAAGTTCTGATAGAATCCAGTCATTAGCATTACTTTCCTTAGTATTGTATCTCTTTTTATTTGTTTAGATATTACTCTGAGAGATATTATGGAGGATAAAGGTAAAACATCTGGATATCCAAAAAAGTTAGCAGCAACTTCATTGTTACTATCATGGTACCTAGTAGGGAGTAAAAGTAATGGTTGTCATAAGTTTTGAACCTCATAATAAGTTTATTACATCCATAAAACAATTGCTAATACAAGCATGCATAGACAAACTGGACAGCAGAGGCACTAAAACACTACGCGTGCACACAGACTTATGATTGTTCGTCTAAGATTTTGTCTCTTTGGTGTACAGCATCAAGTCAATTCTTTGCCTTAACTTGCCTAGAACTGAAATTATTAAGAAAGAGCGGAAAGAGGTACCTTATTTTCATTTTTTTTATTTTAATTTTTGATGTATTTATAATGTTTCTGTGAATGGCATTTGCAAGTCTTGTCGTTATTCGCTTTTGCACTTATTAATTAAAACTTTATTGGTTGAAATGAACTACAGAGAGACCTGATTCCGTCTGTCATTGATGATAGACATCTTGAAATTATTGGTTACAGGGATGTTTTCTTTCCTCTAAGTGAAGGTTCAATTCACCTTGACCAGGTTATATATCATCTTAAACTTATTTTCAAATTGCTTCTTTTCTTTTCTCATCTTTTTGATTGACATGTGCTATTTACTAAGTATATCAATATTGGTGCCGAGCCTGTTGCCATATTGTTTAAAGCAAAGCTTGGATTTTGTGTTTTTGGTCAACCATCCATCTTAGCTCTTCTTTGTTTCAATTTGTGAGCACTTTCAGTTTAATATCTAAAAAGAGTTGAGATTTCTTCGTCTTCCAAGTTTGACTTGCCTACATTGCATGCTAGTAGTCAACCTCGTCCTGTGTTCTTTGAACCTGTGCATGTCATTACCTTGAACTCATAATCAGTATTGTTGCCATAATCTGATTTTGCGAATTGTTTCAAGTACCTGTTCTTTCTTGCAAGGACATATGTCATAGACTCTATAATCTGAAGGTTCTTCAATGCCCATCAGTGTGCTGCCAATTGAACTCATTATGAAGTTGTAGCTAGTTAGCATTGAATCCGGTTTATTTTGAATTCCCAATTAAAGTTGAATAAGTATTTTATTTCTTGCATAAACTCAAAAAGGTAATCCTATTGCTAGGTGCGGGGACTTCGTTTCGAGTTTATTGATGGTGAAGAAGAGGTTGTGAAGATGACCATTGATGGAGCACCATGGGAAAATATCCCCATTGATGGTACTGGTATCACTGTGATAGAAATCACTCATCACTGTCAAGTCAACATTCTCGCCAATCCACGTTACGATTGCCCACTGAAAAGTATTCACGATTCATCACCACCTGATTCTTCCGAAAATGATGATGAGAACAATGCTAAAGATTACCATGATCGACATAAGAAGTTTGGTGCAGCAAGCACTTTCAAACTTGCCTGTGCTGATGAAGGACAGGCAAGCACTTCCAACGTCCTCTAATCGTTAGCTGTCTTTGTTTATATTTTTGTTATCCTACCCTGATTCAAGTTATTTTTCGCCATTGACAAGGAAGAGAAAATGAGTCCTTGTCAATGGCAACTCAAGCCAATCATATAAAATTGATTGTCCTTCTCTTTCTGAGCTTCTGCTGGAGGATGACATGCATAAATCAAAAAATGGTCCTCTTTATTCACTCAGAAAATGGCCAAAGTAGGGGACTCTCTTCTCCCTTCAAATTTAACTATAGCAGCATAATAAGTTATGTGCAATTTACTAATGAAATATGGTAAATTGTACCTATAAACAAAAGATTTTTGAGATCAGAAATTCTTCAATCCCATAACAATTGACAGAACAGAGAGAAAGCATCCTCTAGGATTCTGGTATCCAGAGACCCCCGAACAACAGCAAAAATGTTATATTTCGATACCAACTGTAATAATAGACCTCCTCATACGCCTCTTGACAGGACATGACTCTCCCCTTCTAAGCAATATCTAAATATGTGAACTTGCAGTACTATGTCATTCATCTCTATGAGCTCAAATATGCAAACATCTCCTTCTCTTAAACAATTTTCCTTGGAAAATGCAGCCCAACCGCCACAAATTGAAGTTGAACACGGCTCACTAGAAATTAAATTCACAGGCCACAATGTATCTTTGACCTGAAGCATCACTGTTTGCTTCTTCTGTTTGATGAAACTGCTAGAAAATTTAACTGGGACATGCTGCATGAGAGGATGTATTAATTAGTAAGCAGTACAATCTAAATACAGAGATTGAAGCAAATGTTAATGATGTGAACGACGATACCACAGAATGGCCTGACCCGATAGTGACTTTGAAGAAGGGATTCTTCGAGGAGAACTTGTTAGCAGCTTCAAGATTAACATCTGAAGCCCTCAAAGATGAAGAAGACCTTTGAGTAACCTGCACACTAATTTTCGACATTTTGTTGCCTACAGTAAAAGAAAGAAATAATGTCATTCTTATTCTTGACTTTGATTAAGAGAATTTCTCATTCTAGTGCACTTACCAATTTCAAGAGAGCAAGAAGGACCAATTTCACCATCCATGTTGCATTCAGGTTCAATTTTAACTACAGGTCTTCTTGTTTTTTCAACTTGAACAATTAATCTTCCTCTGCCATGACCTGCCTTGCCCCAAATCACATGCAAAGAAAACAACAAACAATGTGTAAGGTATGCAGAGCTAATGGAGCACAAATTCACAAATGAACAGTTTTACCTGTTGACGATGGAAAATTTGTGGACTTTTCTGTGGGAAAAAAGGCAACTTCAAATAAAAGTTCAATGCAGTTAATTAGGGTAAAGACACACACATCACCAACTTTCAAATTATTGTCCCTCACAAAAGGTGACCAACCCTTCAGGAGTCGAGCCCTTGAGTTTGCATGATCAAACTTGAAGTTAACAGGCCAAGTTCTTCCATCCGAAACTCGAAGGATGGCAAGGCCAGCAGGCAGCTTCATAAGATACCTCTTGGAAAATTCATTTGGTAAAGACTGAAAGGAAAAGAAAAAACAAAACAAAACTCAGTAATAAAGAAAACATCAATGACCTTCAATGAATGAGTGAGAGTACACGATGTCATGCTGTGACAGCAGGGTTGTACATAGAAAGAATACCATCATATGATAATGGATAGAAGAGGGCTGCATGACAATCTCAAAAGAAGGTTTATCAGACTTGAAGGCATTAGCTTTCTCAGTTGCAGTCAATTGCTTCATCATCCCAAGAGCCTCATGAGGTGTTCGGTTTAGGAGTCTTTGAGAACTAGAAGAGCTTCCACCATCTCTTTTGGTCGGAAAACTATTTCCCCCTGTTTAATATTATAACCAATAGGGCAATAGGACATTAAAATTTACCAGAACGGTAAAGCTGCATCTGTATTAAGAAAACTGAACCTATGTGAAATAAATTAACAAAACCTTTTGCTGGGTTTCTCTAAACTGAAAAAAAGAAAATAGTAAATTGAGTGCAAGTTATGCAGACCTAATGGATCACAAACTCGCAAAATAAAAGTTGATTAATCACTTACCATACAAAAACCAATTTATAGCTTCTGAAGTGCGGAAAAAGACAACTCTTAATAAAAGTTTAATGTCTTTAATCAAGACAAAGACACACACATCGCCAAGTTCCAAATTATTGTCCTTCACAAACGTCAACCAGCCATGCTGGAATCGAGCTTCTTCTTCTTCACTATATTTGAATTCAACAGACCATGTGCTTCCATCCAAAACTTGAAGGGTGATGTTACTATCAGGCTGCTTAATAAGATGTCGTTTGGCAAACTTCAATGGCAAAGCCTGAAAACAATAAAATTAATGACAAATCAGGAAGGAGAACTAGAAACATCTTGAGATAACACTTAATTATGATTCTAATATTAGTGTGAAGAAATATCAAATCTTTCATACTACAAATGTTACTTGGTAAGGTGATTTACCAAAGAACTTTGTATATCCGAGGGCCGCATGGATACGATGAATGAAGGGTTTTCAGTTTTGAAATCATAAGCTCTACGAAGAGCTAGAGCGCTGCCAAGAACCTGGTGACATGTTGGTATAAGGAACGTTTGAGTGCCACAAGAGCCTCCAGTGACTCCGCCATCTTTCTCTGCAGATAAATCATCTACCCCTGTTAAAGTTCTGCATCTTATTAATGCTTATGGAATTCAACAAACTATGGTTAAATATATCCTACCTTTATTTTCCATACTTTTCACTTCTAATTTAGTGCAGTGTGAATCCTCCTTTGTGATTGGCTTCTCAAGCATGTCACAAGGTTGAGTGTTCTCCCTATCAAAATTCATATTTGCATTACTGCTCAAACTTGTTCTCATTTTCTTGTAAGGAGGACGTGGTAATGGAGACTGCTTTCTTGCTTTGGGGCTGGGTTGAAAATCCTCCAAGATTTCAATAGATAAATCATCATCTTCAACGGCTTCTTCAATCTTGGGCATTGTAATAGGATAATCAATCTCGGTGGCACTCATATCAAATATGCAAACATGGAAATGAGAATTCCCTTCATATCGAAAAACCAGGAAACTCCCGTAGTCTAGTGAACAAAACATAGAGAACTCTGGCCAACCCTTCTCAAACCAAATCTTATCTCTGCATCTTGTCAGTTCCACTTCCCATTCAGAACCACTCGGAAGCTTTAGATAAACTGAATTTAATAGATCTTTACCATATTTCATCACAAATTTGTTCGGAACTTTCTGCACAACAGGACCAAGTCACATGCTATTACTCAGCATGCATGCATTGCCAAAATTCAACAGTGTACAAAGAAAAACAAGTTGCATGCAATCCTCCTTAGAAAATATGAATATTACATTCAGTACATTCTTCAACGATGTTTATGCAGTACTGCAGCAAGAATTCTTCCCACGCAATTATAAATATCACATTCTAATCAATATTGGAAGAGGTAAATGAGCAAAGCCAATTAGCTCTAATGACCACCCATAGCAATGGTTCAACACTCCATCGTTTCTCACTTCACATTCAACTATTAGCACATTCATATATGCAATGAGGACTAGCAAGATATACGTGCATATGTAAAAACATAAATTAGAGAGCGAGAAAGAGGTACTTACAAGTTTGTGTCTAGAAGTGTCCTCCAGAATGATCCTGAAAAAATGGGGAGTGGTAGAAGAAAATCTAGGCAGGGGAAGAGAAGCCATGCAGCAACTTCAAAAGCTTAGGTCTGGTAGGGTTGTGGTCTTGTGGATGCGTTTATTAATTTGTATTCCCAAGTTCTCAGCTAGAAACTAAAATTGTGTTGGCCAATAGCTTTTAGTTACTTTTGAAAATGAATCAAGCAATAGATACCACAGAGCTGAAGATGCCATCATTGCCATAAACTGAAAAGTCACTGCACAGAAGCTCAAAATCCAATGCCTCATTGATTGTTAATGTTTCATTTATATTATTTATAATATTTCATTAGGTTAAATGGTTGGTATGCTTGAACAAACGAAAAACCAAAGTTTATTAGGTTAATAATTGTAACTTTAGTCATAATTAACTTGGTTCGTTCAGGAACCAAAAAAAACAGTGTCTTCCACCAAAAATACAAAGTTTACGATTGGAAATATTGCAATAGCATAACATTAACAGAAAGAGAGCAGAAAAGATAAATACAGCAAAAGTGGTATATTTCTCCACACCAAACTGTGATGATTGACCTCGACGTCATACGCCTCTTTTCAAGACATCGATTACTTTCCCTTCCTAATCAACATCTAAAAATGTGACGTTTCAGTACAATGTCATTCATCTCAATGAGCTCAAATATGCAAACGTCTCCTTCTCTTAAACAATTTTCCTTTGCAAATGCAGCCCAACCCTGACTGATAGAAGTTGCACATGGCTTATAAGAAATCAAACTCACAGGCCACTATCTATCTTTGACCTGAAGCATCACTGTTTGCTTCTCCTGTTTGATGAAACTCCTAGCGAAGTTAACTGGTACATGCTGCACAAGAGGATGTGTTAGTAACCAAAACAATTAACTATAGAACTTGAAGCGAAGGTTAATGTTGTCAACTGCCATACCACAGTATGGCCCGACCCCAGGGTGACTTTGAAGAAGGGATTCTTTGATGAAAACTTGCTTGCAGCTTCAAGATTAACCCTTGCTGTCCTCAAGGATGAAGAAGGCCTTTGAGTAACCTGCCCACTAATATTTGACATTTTGTTCTTGCCTACACAAATTAAGAAATAATATTAGTCTGATTACTTTCGTTAACCCCTCATAAAAAAAAATTAAATAAATAAAATTGATCTTGGCAATTTCTCATTCAAGTGAACTAGCAAGACGTACCAATTTCACAATTCATGCCGCATTCGGATTCAACTTCAACTAGGGGGCGTTTCATTTCTCGGACTTGAACAGTTGCTCCTCTGCCATGGCCTGCCCCAAATCACAAAGAAAAAAATAATGTGCAAGTTGTGCAGAGATAAAGGAGCACAAGTTCACAAACAACAGATTTTACCTGTTGACAAGGGGCGCTCTGCAGACTCTTCAGTGGGGGAAAAGACAACATCAAATACTAATTCAGTGCAGTTAATCAGTGTAAAGATACACACATCACCGACTTTCAAATTATTGTCCCTCACAAAAGGTGACCAACCCTTCATGAGTCGAGCCCTTGAGTTTGCATGATCAAACTTGAAGTTAACAGGCCAAGTTCTTCCATCTGAAACTTGAAGGATGGCTACGCCAGAAGACAGCTTCGTAAGATATGTCTTGGCAAATACTGTAAGGAAAAAAAATAAAGGCAGTTAAAAAACAAAAACAAGATGTCATGCCGGCATAGCTGAGCTGTATATAGAAAGTTTACCACATTATTATAATGGATAGAATAAGGATGCATGGCAACCCTAAAAGAAGGTTTATCAGATTTGAAGGCATTAGCTTTCTCAGTTGCAGTCAATGGCTTCACCCTTGCAACAACCTCATGTGTTCGCTTTAGGATTGTTTGAGAACTAGAAGAGCTTCCACCATCTCTTTCAGTCCGAAAACCATTTTCCCCTGTTGAAGATTATAGCCGATAGGACATTAAAATTTACAACAATGGTAATGCTGAATCTGCGTTGTTAAGGAAACTGAATCAATGTACGTAAAACAAGTTAATGAAATCTTTTGCCGGTTTTTCTCCCAACAGATAAAAGAAAATAGTAAAATGAGTGTAAGTTATGCAGACCTAATGGAGCTCAAACTCACAAAATAAAAGTACCCTAATTACTTACCATTAGACAAGAACCAAGTTGTAGCTTCTGAAGTGCGGAAAAAGAAAACACCTAATAAAAGCTTGATGTCCTTAATCAAGACAAAGACACACACATCGCCAACTTCCAAATTATTGTCCTTCACAAATGTCAACCAGCCACCCTGGAATTGGGCTTTCTCTTTAGTATATGTGAATTCAACAGACCATATTCTTCCATCCAAAACTCTAAGGGTAATGTTATTTGCAGGCTGCTTAATGAGATGTCTTCTGGAAAACTCCGATGGCAAAGACTGAAAACAAAAAACAGTAGAAATCATGAAATAGAACTAGAAATTTTTTGAGAGAACAATAAGTTATGATTCTACTTAATTTTAGAGTGAGGAAGTATCAAATCATTCTTAATACAAATGTTTACCAAAGAACTTTGTATATCCGAGGGCTGCAGGGAAACAACGAATGAAGGGTTTTCAGTTTTGAAATCATAAGCTCTATGAAGAGCTAGACCGGCCGTTGCCAACAACCTTGTGAGATGTTTTCTTTAGGAACCTTTGAGTGCCAGATAAGCCTCCAGGGACTCTGCCATCTTTCTCTACCGACATATCATCTACACCTGTTAAAGCACTGTATCTTATCAATGGTTATGACATTCAGCAAATAAGGTAAAATACTACCTTTATTTTCCAGATTTTCCACTTCTACTTTATTGCGATGTGACTCTTTGTTTGTGATTGGCTTTTCGAACATGTCACAAGGTTGAGTGTTCTCAATTTCAGAACTCACGTCTGCTTTGCCGCTCAAACTTGCTCTCATTTTCTTGTAAGGAGGACATGCTAATGGACATTTCCTTCTTGTTTTAGGACTAGGTTGAAAACCCTCCAAGATTCAATAGATAAGTCATCATCTTCATCAGCTTCTTCAATCTTGGGCATTGTTATGGGATAATCAATCTCCGTGGCACTCACATCAAATATGCAAACATCAAAATGAGAATTCCCTTCATATCGAAAAAGCACGAAGCTCCCGTAGTCTAGAGAACAAAACATAGAGAACTCTGGCCAACCCTTCTCAAACCAAACCTTACCTTTGCATCTTGTTAGTTCTACTTCCCATTCAGAACGACTTGGGAGCTTAAGAAATACTGAATTTGACAGATCTTTACCATATTTCATCACAAATTTCTTCGGAATTTTCTGCACAACAGAACCAAGTCACATGTTATTAATTAGCATGCATTGACAAAAAATTTAACACTGCAAACTAAACCAAGTCACATGCAACCCTCTTTCAAAAATAACAATTTACATTCGTTACATTCTTGAACTAAGTTTATGCATTACTGCACCAAGAAACCTTCTCATACATGTCACATACAGATCCATATTGGAAAGTAGAGGGAAATGAGCCAAAGCCAAACCGAATCATATATAGTTCAAATGATACCAACATAGTAATGGATCGAAACTCAATCGTTTCTTGCTTCAAGTTCAACTAATAGAAGATCCGGTATATGCAAGGACTAGCAAGATATACACGCATGAAGAGAGAAACAGAGGTACTTACAAGTTTGTGTCGAGAAGTGTCCTCCAGAATGATCTTGAAAAAATGGGGAGTGGTAGAACAAAATCTCAGCGGGCGAAGAGAAGCCATTGCTCAACTTCAAGAGCTTTCTGGACATGCAGAACAATGAAGGATTGAAGATTGTAGTTTTTGAAGGTTTTGGTCAGGAATGTAGGAGATTGTAGTTGCTGTAGGAGATTGTAGTTGCGTTTATATGTATTCCCCTGTATTTCTCACCCAGAAACTACAATTGTTTTGGCCAATGGCTTTTAGTTACTTTTGAAAACGGATCGAGCAATAGATTCTCCACAGAGCTCAAGATGCAATAATTTCTATCAACTGAGATGTCACTGCACAGAAGCTCACAATCCAATGCTTAGTGAGTTGTTAATATATGCTTCATTGAAAACATTTCTAAGGTTTCATTAGGTTAATGTTTATATTACTATTGGCCACAAACCAAAAACCAAAGTTCATTACTTACTAGCTAGTTAACCCTTTCCACAAGCCAACTCAGTCAACACTTTTCCAATCGTCCCATACATCAATCAGTACCTTGGAAATGATTTGAAGCAATATCTTGCGAGTTGCAATACAGTTCTGGTTCATCAGGTTATTATAGTTATCTATAAAACCATATACCATTGTTTGAACAATCTAAATTAACCACATCAGTTGAAACAATTCTACAGCATCTTAGATTAGTAAAAAGTAACTGCGAGCCACACGTCTCCATAACATCAAAATAGCACCCCGGAGATACATTGATTTTTACTAGTGTAATACAAGGGATAGACACTTAATAGCAGATCATGGTCAAGTGATTTGGTAGACATTCCGTTCATGATAGATTGTTAGATAAACATAATTTACAAAAATCATGATTATAGGAGCATCCAAAAGTATTAGTGCACTCACATGAAACCTACTAGATTCATCAAATATTTAACATCAGTGGAGCAGCCTTGCATCTTCTAGTTCAAGGAATTTGCGGAACCTCCCAACTCAAAGGTTCTTCATCGAGGAGATTAAAGAAGTCATCAACATCAATATTGTTAGTGTTAGTGTTGGAGTAATCCTCAGGATCGATCATCACCTCTTTCTTTATTAGAGCCGCACTTGTACCCACTCCTGATGATAAGCACTCTTGCTTCATTTCTACATGGACCTTCCGATCATCATCTGCTACACTTGGTTTCTCGTCAACTGTGGGAATTTGTATCGTCGAATTAGCTCCATTGCTACTTTGCTTCTCTTCCTGGTTAATTTTCTTGCTCAAATGAGTATTCCAGTAGTTCTTTATCTCATTGTCAGTTCGACCCGGTAATCTTCCCGCAATCAAAGACCACCTTAGAAACAAGAAATTTTGCACATACTTCAGCTTATAACAATGATAATGCAAACCCCAATTTGATAATGAACAACTTCAGAAGCAAGGAAATGAACTGAGCTTTGTCATTTGGAGTATGAAGTTTACCTATTTCCAAGAAGCTTATGCAGCCTAATAATCAAGTCATCTTCCTGGTCAGACATGTGGCCTCTCTTGAGGTTGGGTCTCAGATAGTTCACCCATCTCAGCCTGCAACTCTTGCCATTCCGATTCAGCCCTGCACCGAAAACCCATTATTCTCTAGACCAAAAATAAAGTACATAATGTGATCAAGTACTTCTTGAATTGGGTTACATACATACAACACAGACCTGCTTTAGACGCTAATGAGTTCCACTTCTTTGCGCCATGAACTGCAATAGCCTCGGTTAGTTTCTCATCTTCTCGCGGTGTCCACTTTCCCTTGACGAATTCTCTTGCGGTGGGCTCTTGTCTCTCTGAGGCCATTTATCAGTCACTTGGTGGGCGTCTTGGGTTGGGGTTGGTATTCGGGTGTGTGGAGTAGAGATATAGAGAAGCGTGGGAAACAATGGTGCACTGTGACCATGGAATATAGAGAAATGGTTGTGAGGGTTTAGGGAGAGGCTAAACAAGGGAGAGGTGGAGATGGGTTTAAGACTAAACAGAATGCATGTTTCTGCTGCGTGTCCTGGAGACGAAGAAGAAGCTAAAATCTTTTCTTTTGTTCTTTTTGTTCTCAAAAGGACAAAGAGGAATAATAAATAAAATAGATTTTGGTGAGGCTGGTCGGTCCCACTGCTGAGATGGAGATCCATGTACAGAACGAATAAAATGACCGAACAGTTTATAAAAAAAAATGTCGTGAAATCTCTTAACGAATCTCATGCAGAGAGAGAACCTCTCTTTAGTTTCAGCTTTGTAAATTTCAATATCATCTATTGGGTTTACCGGGTTCAAGTTGCATGATTGAGTTGGAGTTTTAAAAGAGTACTTTTTTTTTTATCGAAATAGGTCAGCTATTTCATTAAGTTCAGCAAGCAATACAAAAATGAAACACCCCTATGGGGTCGACAGAAAGCAATCGTTCCTTAGAACCTCCTGAACCTCTATTCTAGAAGAATAAAACCCCAAAAAATCCCGAGTACACCCACCTTTTAGTAAATTCACGCACTTTTATTCTAACAAAAACCTAGAAACCTCGAAGCTTACATAAAATGGTTCCAACTAAGGCACTGGTTCTTGCGACCCAAAACAAAAATTAAACAGCACTATGGGCCATAGAGACCCAATCCATCCAACCCCCTAGCAAAAGGGTAATTCAGCTCGCTTGAAACCCTAGCCCAGTGTGCCCAACCCTAAGGATCACAAACCAGGTCAAGGCCCAGGAAGCCCAGCAGCACCAAGAGCAGGCCCAAATAGTAGGGTACACCACAGCCCTAGTTCCTTGAGCCCACACGTGTTCTTCCACCCAACAAACACCATATGCGCCGTCGCCGATACCAGTCGAGGGGAACCCCTGGAAACCTCCATCCCCATAGCCTTCGTCACCGTGGTTCACCGCCGACGATACTGTACCATCTCCAGGATCGAAAGACATCCAAATCCGCTCCCATTCCTGATCACCTCGGACCAACTTCAGATCCATTCCGGTGCCTTCGCAAGCATTGAAGAAACCAGATCCTAGAGCGGACTGAACCCGATCGGAGTCGCCTAGGAAAACCTGAAGATCCTCCAAACTTTGATCGTTCCCCTGAACTGGTCGGGCCAACCCCACTCCTGCAACACCCCGACGCTGCAGCGAACCACCAGGGCTACCCAAATCGATTGTACAGTCCCTATCACCGTCGGAAGTCTGACGACCCCGATCCAAAACCCAGACGCGCCCATCCAACTCAGGCCAAACCAGATCCACGCCGTTAGAGCTCGGCCTCCGATCAGCCATCCAAACAGCAACACTACCCTTCCAATCAGTAACCACAAGGAGCCCACACCAAGGCGGCTCTCCGAGCAAGAAAACAAAAGCAAAAACAAGAAAGGAACGATTAGCTACCAGACGAGCAATAGCCATGACCATCAAGATCTTGAAATCCTGAGAAATTTGTCGAAGGGGGAAAGCTAACGATAAACCCTAGCAGAGCACTAGGTCGACTATCGCTCATTTAACTTTGAACTAGGAAGTCAAATCTTTGACATTGAGTACTTTAAAAGACTACTGATTGTACTGAGATTTAGCTGAAAGTAAGAAAGATTGAATTTGTGATTTGAAAATTTAATTGGGTTTTTTGGGTTTATGTCATATTGCATACCAAATTACCAACTGAGAAAGGAAATCAAGGAATGGGTTTCATATAAACAGCTATAATTTAAGCAAGTTTGTTCGTACTAATATCAAAAGTTTTTAACTTCTTTGGTGACAAAAGTAAATTGATGGATGTTTTTTTTTTTTTTGTTACAATTCATGGAGGTTTGAGATAAGAGTTTTTCTATTGGAACCTCCAAATTTACTCACTTGACCACCTATGTTTTTTACACCTCCTATCAAATTTTCAAATATTAAATTTACTCATTAAACCTCACTGAATTTCCTCAAATAACCTCACTCATATAATTTGCAAACAACAAGTAATCAATTAGTTAATCATACATTCAAGTTTTCTCTCTCACCTTGGGAAAACCCTAAGGCCTACGTCCGTCTGAATTCTTATTCTCGTCCAGCGGCGCCCGGACGTCGGGGCTGGCATCCGGCCTCTCCGCCGTCATGGGGTTTGCTGCCGGACGGGAGATCTAAGGCCCGTAGGACTCGGTCGGAGGATTTGCTCAGGTTTTGTCAAAAGGTTCGACTGGGAGGGTGGTGAAGGAGGCGTTCGTGCGTTATGGTCCGGCGGCGATCCTTGCTGCTGGGTTCTGGGATCGGCGATGCCATGGATATTGATCGATGGTGGAGGGGGTTTCAAGGCCTGGATCCGGATTGTGTTCTGTGCTGATATGCGTCACGGCGGCTTGTTTTGGATCGCCGGGATGATGGTGTGGCGGGGCGGATCAAAGCGACGCTGGTTGGAGCCGTGGGTCGGCCAGAACTTGGCCGGACGGTGATGTACGATGGGTGAGGGGAGGAGATGGTGGACTGGACCGTGCCTGATTGATGGGCCTGGAGCATTTCTTGGTGGACTACCCTATTGGGCCACAAACTGTTGGGCTGGAGTTCTGCCCTAGTCCATTGCTATTTTGGACTAGGGTTTAGGCCCTTGGCCCAACCCTATGTTTTTAGCTTTTGTCTAATTACAATAATGTTTCTTGTATTAGGAACCTAGATCTCTAGCGCCTCCGGCGTAGTACCAATGGAGGATCTCCGCAACCTCTACGTATTTGATTGTACAATGAGTAGGTCTATTTCTATGTACCGCTGTGGGTACTACCACTATCTTCTTGTCTGCCTATGTTCTTAAATGGCAGCGGAAGGGTATGTAACGGCATATTCTAGCTTGTGATGAATGATATTATTGCCCATCGGGCCAATTCAAAAAAAAAAATATATATATATATATATATATATAATTTGCAAACAAACTATTATCTTTAAAAAAAAAACTTAGTTAATTCAATGATTAATTACTCTGTAAATCTTAACTACATATCCATTCCTTAATCAGACAACATAAATATTTTTTTCAATAAAAAAAAATTAAACACAAGGTATTGAGTTTTAAAAATTAATTTCTAATCAACAAGAAAATAACATGAACTATTTTGTGGTTTTTTTTTTTTACTTTTTTTTTTTCTGTTTTAGCTCTGCAAAAAAAAAAAAGATTAATAATTTTTTCTTAATGTTTATTTTATGTACCTCATGATTAATTATTTAAATATTTGTTTATTTTTTTAATTGCTAGCTCATTTTTTGTTTTTTGTTTTTTGTTTGTTTTTTTTTGCAAATATAATGGACAGACTTAGATTTAGGTCATAATATGATTTGTTTTGTTTTCCCTCACCAATATGCGTTCAATATGTATATCATACATTTTTATGTCACATAATCATAGTTTTAATTCTTATTAAATATATATGAATGCTTTAATGAGTATGTAGTGAAATTGGAAAATGAAAATAGATAAGGAAAATAATAAATGCAATCTAATATTATTGAATTGGAAAGTCTATAGAAAATTAATGTAATATTTTTTGGTATAATTATTGTCCTTAATAGTCATTTTATTGTAGGTTATATATGTCATTTAATAATTCATAATAGAGTGAGGTCAATTAAGCAGATTTGGAGGTCCCAATAGCAACACTCTTGAGTAGAGGTGGCAAACGGGCTGCTAAGCACGGGCACGGTACGGGCCCAGCACGCTTAACAGTGGCCCGGCACGACCCGAGCACGTTAGAATAATGGGTCGGGTTGGGCCTAGGAATATTGGCACATTGGCCCGGCACAGCCCGAGCACGACATATTGTGGGCCGGCCCGTTACAAACACAAAATTTCATTTTGTTTTTAAAAATATTAAAAAACTACAATGATGAGATTTAAATATTAGACCTCTTTATTTAAAATCTCATGACAATTCCACCAATGTTTTTTCTTTTATCTTGTCAAAATAGTGAAATAAGACATTATATCATTGTTTTGACATAAGTATTTTTTCTAAATATTAAATATATGTTTTTTTTTTTTTTATCAATCCCAAAACGGGTTTCGATTTCATTCATCACAAACCAAAGTGGCCATTACATACCCTCATGCTGCCTTCTTTCCAGACAGATCAAGAAGTTGTGGTAGTACCCACGTTGGTATATAGAAACAGGTCCACTTATTAGACATCAAATACGTAGATGTAGCGGGAATCCTCCTTTGGTACTATCCCAAAGGCGCTAGAGGTACATAGAGCACATACAAGTGCATAGCTTCCTAAATACAAGGAAATTATTGTAATTAGACAAAAACTAAAAACATAGAGATGGGCCTAGGGCAAAAACCCTAGCCCAAAATTCTGCAATCCAAAGTAGCCCAAGAAGAAGGCCCACTCAATGCCCAGCAGGCCTGGCTTGGCCCAGGTCCAGCCTCCACCTCCAGACCACCAAACCCTCCAGCGCAGCTCCGCCCCTGTGACTGCTTCGCCATGACCTTGCCGCCCCGAGTCCGCCACGACCTAAATCACGACAAACCACGCCGCCACAAGTTGCTTCACCACGAACCCGCCTCGATTTCAGCATCCCCGATCCACACCGCCAACGATTTCGAATAGCGCCGTCAATCCCAGCCTCCATCAACACGAGATCGGTCACCTCCCAGAGATCTCATGCCAGAAACTCGAAGCCAAACTGCACCTGCCAGAAAGCTTGAGCAACCCAATCACAAGGGACTACCCGAATAGACCTATTCAGTCCCCGTCCGGCAGCAAAACCACGTGACATCGGCAAGGCCAGGGCCAGGGCCAGCCAAGATGCCAAGGTGGCCTCCGGACGAGAGGTTAGCACTTTGGCCGCCGCCGAGTTAGGGTTTCTCTCAAAGGGAGAGAGAGAGTCGCCACAAGTGAAAGTTTCAAATTCGACACAAAGTGTAGTTTATTAAATATATGTTTATTAATAAAGACTAATCTCATAATAATACAACTATAGAATGAAGGAAAGAATAATATGATACTAAATCTTCATTATAATAAAGATAATCTCACAATAATATACTAAAAACAATATATTTTGAGTTATTTTTTTCTTTCTTTCTTATAGTGGAATATAAAAAATTATTAGAAAACTAATCTTAAAAAGCTAAGATTAAGAAAAACGTTGTAGAACTTAATTTATTTTAATTTTCTAAATAATTAAATAAAATTAATTTTTATTTGTTCAAATTAAGATTTTAAAATCGTGCTTTATAGTGGGTAGGCACGAGCACGGCCCGGCACGATATGGGCTCGGGCCATGGGCCGGACCGGGCTTAATGTTTAAGTAAATGGGCCGGCACGAGCTCGGCACGATAATAAATGGGCCGGCCCAAGCACGGCACGGAGCACGTCTAGCCCCGCTTAAAATGGGCCGGGTCGGGTCGGGCCGGCCCGTTTGCCACCTCTACTCTTGAGATAATAATAGTTTTGAGGTCCGCATTATACCCAAAAACCCACTTTGATTTGCACGAGCTAGTTTGGCAGAGTCATTTGTTAGTCTTCTATCTCAAAGAAGACGAAACTTACCACGAAGAAGTTATGGCACAAGTGGAGAGTGAAGAAAGAAACATTGCACAATTGTTGCGCCATAAGTGGAATTTCATGCAATAAACATAAATGTTGAAGTGAGAGTGTAGAATGTAAAAAGGGGAGTGTGGATTTCACTCTACATAAAAGAAAATAAAAAATTGTTTAGATGTCAAAACAATCGATTAGTAAAAAGTCGACAAAGTAGTGAGTAAAAATTAAACAATTAAAATTGCAGAATAACTCAAAATCATTTAATTTAGTAATACAAGAGCATCTCCAATTAGACTTGGCAAAACAACGTGTCGTGTCGTGTTAAGTTTGTTTCGTATATTTATCTTGGAACACAATAACAAAACTTTAACATAACGTGTCGAGGATACTAAAACCAAAACCAAACCATTAAGTTTCGCGTTAACTGTTAAAATTTGTCAAAACCCATCAAGAAAATAACTAAATTTTAACATATATACAAAATCTTATGGAGTATCATTTCACTAACCGTTTGTTACTGAAGATCAATAGCAATAGTGAATCTCTCTTCTTTGTTATTAAGGTGCTTATTTCACTTTATTGTGGGTTTCTTCCATAGTACAATGAACAATTTCATGTTGTGTCATTGAGGATGCAAATATGTAGTATATACTAATCTTAATGTATTTGCTACTGATGGTCAGTAACAATATCTATTTTGTCAACAGTGAAGATTAGTGAAGAAGAGACTGCAATATCGATCTGATACTAATCTTCTATTCACTGTCTTAATTCAATTTTTTATGGAGTATCATTTTGCTAACCATTTGTTACTGAAGATCAGTAAATAGCTACAAATTCCCCTCGAGAACGCTAGAAAAATGTGTCTACTATCATCGCGTTGCACCTCTTGCGCCGTTAGTTGAGCTAGCACTTCAGGATCCCATCGACCTCCATACCCCTGTCAATTCGGATCTACCGTCGACCACATCATAGTTGACCAACACAATGCCACCACTGTCATATCCATATCTAACCCTAGCTTGGCACAAGTCCATCGCACCAACCACAGCTTTTTCTTTAAAACCGTTTCTTTTAGCTAAATTTTCAAAGCTGCCTTCGGAAGACAACAACCGCAACCTATTCAGAGAGAGTAACCACGCATTTTTAATTCATGTTGTAATTAAATGATTATCTAAATTAATTAAATAAATATAAAACCTAGTTAAAATAACTAATAATCAAAAAATGTATAATCAAGACTTTGAGGTCTTAAAATACTGATATAGGTCATAATCATAGGACTAGGGGTAGGGGTAGTATTCAAATGCCAAACCGTAGAGTGTGGTTCGACACTTCTCAATAGAAAACAATATGTTTCTTTTTTTTGAAAAGGAAAACAATATGTTTCTTGTCGCCCATCGAATTGGCAATCTTTTTTCTCTTTTCGAAAAAAAAAAAAATCTAAGAAACTCCAAACAAAGAAGTCACGGTGAGTCCGTTGATCATATTTTTTTGTCTTGTTCCTTCGCGATAACAATTTGGCGGCGTATGGCAGAGTTGTTTGATTTGGGTGGGCTTCATGGTTCTCTTGTGGACATATTGCATCATGGGTTGGCTACTCGTAGTCCCCAACTACGTGAACTTTGGCTTGCATCATTTGTGGTGGTGCTATGGTGTATCTGGCACTTCAGAAACAAGGTAAAATATGATGGAATTATTGTCGAGCTACCCAAGGCATATCAATTAATTAATGGACAGATCTTAGCTTCCAGTAAGCTTGGTTCAGGTACTATGTTTAATAATGTGCAAGAGCTAATTGTTTTGAAAAGGTTTGGGGCTACATGCAGGCCACGTAGAGCTCCTTCTATCATTGAGGTTAATTGGATCCCTCCTATAATGGGTTGGGTGAAAATTAATACAGATGGCTCTTGGAGGAGTGCCTCAGGTCAGGCTGGCTATGGTGGTGTGTTTCGGGATTTCAAGGGTACATTTCTTGGTGGCTTTTGTTCTAATCTTGACATTCCAAGTTCAGTGGCAGCTGAGGTAATGGCGGTTATTAAAGCAATTGAGCTAGCTTGGATTCGAGATTGGAAACATGTGTGGTTGGAGGTTGACTCAACTTTAGTTCTTCATTTTCTTAAATCACCCAATTTGGTGCCTTGGCAAATTCGAGTGGAATGGGGTAATTGCTTACACCGCATCTCTTAAATGCAATTCCGGTGCTCTCATATATTTCGGGAAGGGGATCAAGTTGTAGATGCTCTTGCAAATTTTGGTCTCACTTCAGATACTATGGTTTGATGGGACTCGCTCCCGGATTTTGTTGCTTCTTTTTGGAATAGAGATTTTATGGGACTTCCTAATTTTCGCTTTCGGCAGTTTTTGCTTGGTTGTTTGGTCAGGTGTCTTTCAACTTTCTTACTTGAGGGGTTATGTTCATGTCCCCCCTATCTAGTTAGTATTTTTTCTTTTTTCTTTTATTAATAAATTTGGGGGGAATTTTCCTCTCTCATTCAAAAAAACTCCAAACAAAGAAGTCCTTCTTTATGAATTGTATATTCCCTGGCCGGTGTGGAGTTCGTCAGTCGTCACTCAAACGTAGGATCAGCACCACCCGGGCCACGTGTCGCCACCCCAGATAAACACAATCCGGCACACTCATTTCCCTCCAAGTCCACTGGCAGTCTCCACATCACACTGTTTATATCCTCTCACAGTCTCACGTACCTCACCACACCATCAGCACACAATGACAATGGGCCACGAAACCGAGAACCCCTTCAAGCTCGTCGGATTCTCCAACTTCGTTCGATCCAACCCCCGTTCCGACCGCTTCAAGGTCAACCGCTTCCACCACATCGAGTTCTGGTGCACCGACGCCACCAACGCCGCCCTCCGCTTCTCCTGGGGCCTCGGCATCCCCATGGTACGTTGCCAAGTCTGACCTCTCCACTGGCAACCAAACCCACGCCTCCTATCACCTCCGCTCCGGCGACCTCTCCTTCCTCTTCACCGCCCCTTACTCCCCAACCATATCCCACCCGACCCGGCCCACCTCCACCGCCTCCGTCCCCACCTTCGACCACTCCACCAAACACGGCCTCGGCGTCCGAGCCGTCGCCGTCGAGGTCGCCGACGCCGACCTCGCCTTCCACGCCAGCGTCTCCCACTGCGCTAAATCCGTGTCCCAACCCATTCTCCTCGACAACCGCGTCACAATCGCCGAGGTCCATGTCTACGGCGACGTTGTTTTGCGGTACGTAAGCTACAAAGACCTAGCCCAGCTCGCCGACCCGAACCCGGACACGTGGTTCCTCCCCGGGTTCGAGCCGGTCCCTTCCTCCTTCCCCCTAGACTTCGGCTTCCGCCGTCTCGACCACGCCGTTGGCAACGTTCCCGACCTCTCCGCCGCCATGACTTACCTGAGAAGCTTCACCGGATTCCACGAGTTCTTGGAGTTCACGGCGGAGGACATAGGGACAAGCGAGAGCGGACTGAACTCGGCAGTTCTGGCCAACAATGACGAGACGGTGCTGCTTCCGATGAACGAGCCGGTGTACGGGACGAAGAGGACGAGCCAGATTCAGACGTACCTGGAGCATAACCAAGGCGCCGGAGTCCAGCACCTGGCTCTGGTCACGAAAGACATATTCAGGACCTTGAGGGAGATGAGGCAGCGAAGCGGAATCGGAGGATTCGACTTCATGCCGTCGCCGCTGCCAACGTATTACCGGAATTTGAAGAAGAGGGCCGGCGATGTGTTGACGGATGAGCAGATCAAGGAGTGTGAGGAATTGGGGATTTTGGTTGATAGGGATGACCAGGGGACTCTGCTTCAGATTTTCACAAAGCCCGTGGGAGATAGGTATGTGCCATTCTCTTCATTTCTTTGTTAAAGTTTTTGTTTTTTAAATATTCTTTGTTAAAGTTTGTTTGTGTATGGTTTTTATTTTGGGTATTAGGAGTTTAGGACCGTAAAGATGATAGCTTTCTTTGCTTGCTAAGATCTTTTTCATGATAGTATGATACTACCAAATGCAGGAAATAATTCCTTTTGTAGGATTATTATTTCTTGTTGTAGTTGGTTAGGTCTTCTTAGTTTCTTTTTCTGTTAATTGTTTGTAATTTATGTTTTTGTTAGTTATTTGTTTGAGTGGCTTGTAGAAATAAGGTTATTTCTCTTGTACCTCGTTATTGGTGTTTTTGTTTTTGTTTTGATAAGATTTATGTCCCACATGCGAATGTATTTTTTTTCTCTTTTTAATAAATTTTCTTCATTGAGGTTCACCAGAAAGTAATGCTAGAAATAATACATATTCCTGAAAAGCTAATCATAGGTTCTTCTCTCCATCGGAACAATAGGGCCGTTATGCTCATTACTAAACTTGTTGAAGAGATGAAATATAACCAAGGTATATCTTTCTGATCAGAGGTTGAATCGGTCATCAGAAGAATAATTACGCAATAGGATACATTCTGGGTAAATAAAACTTCCATCAAAGAGAAGCAAATGAAAGGCTTTCATAAAAATTCTCGTAGAATCGAGAATGAAGTTTTCATTCTGCACATGCGTGTCTCACCGTACTGTGGATAGTGGTTTTGCCGCCATCGATCTTTCGATGGGACAATTGCAGAAGGAATCAGGTCGAGGTGACGGAGAAAGGCTCTGCACCTCGTGGAGGACGTGCGGCGGCGGGTCTGATACGGGTAGCGAACATGATGGTTACAAGTGCAGAGCTGCCATTTCATGGTGGGGTGTCTAAAGCAAATTGTCGACCCAGACCTGTCAAGGTGCCCAAATTAATTTTTGGCCCAAGTCATTTTGGGGACCCAAACCAGACTGTGTGCAAAAATCTAATCAGAGATTTAGAGTGTTTTGGGTGTTCAAAACATTTTGGGAAGTCCTTTTAGGCCTCGTTTGGTTCACGGAAAGTAAGTATCAGGAAAGGAAAGTTGTTCCTTTCTTGTGTTTGGGATGCAAAAGGAAAAGAAATACTTTCCTGAAGCAAAGGAAAATAGAGGGGAAAATGGTTCCTTCCATACTCCAAAAGAATCACTTTCCCCCATTCTTTCCTTGCATTTATTACTCACAACACATTATTTTATTGTATTAATTATAAACATTTTAACAAATTTCTGACTAACTTTCCTTATGTTACTAAATATCGGAACGGAAAGTTCTTTAAAAATTTTATTTTACTTCTCATAGAAAAGACAAAGGAATTACTTTCATTTCCGTGAACCAAACAAAGCCTTAGAGCAAGGGTGCGAGTGCGGACCAAAATGAAAGGCTCTGGTTCTTTAGGGATCCCAAAAACACAAAAAAGTCTCAAACTTCAATATTTCTTTCTTCAATGAAAACAAAACTAGCCGGTATGGAGTTGCGTGCCCCTCCTAAATCCTAATCACCACCCACACCCGGCCGGTCAAGCTTATCTGCCATGTAATTGCCCTCTCGGAAGATATGAGAGGCATGTTTTGACATGTGAACGCAATTTAGCCACGAGAGCTCAATAGAAAACAATCTGTTTCTTCTTCCCCATCAACCATCTTTGTCTTTAACATCGAGTCTCAAACTTCAATTTTTCTTCTTTCATGAAAACTATATACCCTAGCCGGTATGGAGTTGCGTCACTGAAAACCCCTCCTCACCACCACCCATACCCGGCCACGTGGACTTCCCTCCAAGTCCACTCTCAGTCTCCACATCACTAACTATATCCTCACGGACCTCACCACACCCATCATCAGCACACCATCACAATGGGCCTCGCCGAAACCCAGAACAAGTCCAACCTCGTCGGATTCTCCAACTTCGTCCGGTCCAACCCCCGCTCCGATCGCTTCAAGGTCAACCGCTTCCACCACATCGAGTACTGGTGCACCGATGCCACCAACGCCGCCCTCCGCTTCTCCTGGGGCCTCGGCATGCCCATGGTAGCTAAGTCTGACCTCTCCACTGGCAACCAAACCCACGCCTCCTATCTCCTCCGCTCCGGCGACCTCTCCTTCCTCTTCACCGCCCCTTACTCCCCCACCCTCTCCGACCCGACCCGGCCCGCCTCCACCGCCTCTATCCCCACCTTCGATCACTCCTCCTCACGCGCCTTCTCCGCCAAACACGGCCTCGGCGTCCGCGCCATCGCTATCGAGGTTTCCGACGCCGACCTCGCTTTCCACGCCAGCGTCTCCCACGGCGCTAAACCCGCGTCCCAACCGATTCTCCTCGACAACCGCGTCACAATCGCCGAGGTCCAACTCTACGGCGACGTCGTTTTGCGGTATGTAAGCTACAAAGACCCGGCCCAGCTCTCCGACCCGAACCCGGACTCGTGGTTCCTCCCCGGGTTCGAGCCGGTCCCCTCCTCCTTCCCCCTCGACTTCGGCCTCCGCCGCCTCGACCACGCCGTCGGCAACGTCCCCGACCTCTCCGCCGCCGTGGCCTACGTGAAAGGCTTCACCGGGTTCCACGAGTTCGCGGAGTTCACGGCGGAGGACGTCGGGACGAGCGAGAGCGGACTGAACTCCGTCGTTCTGGCCAACAATGACGAGACGGTGCTGCTTCCGATGAACGAGCCGGTGTACGGGACGAAGAGGAAGAGCCAGATTCAGACGTACCTGGAGCACAACGAAGGCGCCGGACTCCAGCACCTGGCTCTGGTCAGCGGAGACATATTCAGGACCTTGAGGGAGATGAGGCAACGCAGCGGAATCGGAGGATTCGACTTCATGCCGGCGCCGCCGCCGACGTATTACCGGAATTTGAAGAAGAGGGCCGGCAATGTGTTGACGGATGAGCAGATCAAGGAGTGTGAGGAGTTGGGGATTTTGGTTGATAGGGATGACCAGGGTACTCTGCTTCAGATTTTCACTAAGCCTGTGGGAGATAGGTATGTGCCATTCTCTTCATTTCTTTGTTGAAGTTTTTGTTTTTGTGTATAAGGTAATGGTATTTATTTCACTTTTGCTATAAATGACTGTTAGGACTATAAAGATGATAGCTTTCTGTGCTTGCTAAGATCTTTTTCATGATTGTACGAAAGTTATGCTACTGAACTAAATTTGGGTCCATTTGGTTTTTGGAATTATGGTGTCATAACTAGTTTTGTGGCAAAGGTATTCATGGCATTTTGGCCACTTGTTTGGGATGTGGTTATGCCTTTTCATGTTAGAAAAGGAAATTGACAACAAAAAGATATCTCACAAATCAAATCAGGTTGAGTTAATCGGTTTTCATTTTGAATGGACAGGCCGACGATATTCATAGAGATCATACAGAGAGTTGGGTGCATGCTTAAGAATGATAAAGGGGAGGTTTACCAGAAGGGTGGATGTGGTGGGTTCGGCAAGGGTAACTTTTCGGAGCTCTTCAAGTCCATTGAAGAATACGAGAAGACACTTGAAGCCAGGCAAATTGCAGAGCCGGCAGCTGCGTGATTTCAGGTTTGTCCATGGTGCTGTATAAATAAGGTAGTTGCTGAAGCCAGGTTGGTTGTAACTTGTACTCATTAGTCTTTAAGGTTGGTGTATAAGCAAGTGCCCTGTCGTGTATGACAAGCTTCATGGTTGGTACCTATTGAATTATGTACAATGACCTGCATTGTACTCTATGAAGTATATTATTGATGAACTGGGTGCCCATTCTGGTCATGTATGTAAAATATTTCAAAGATGAATAAAAGTCCATATATTAACTTCCTCTAGTGAAATCTTGAGTCTGTGGAATGAAAATTCAATTACTATGGGAGATGGTCCCAGAATAGTAACATAATGTCGCACATTACACTTTAGAAACAGGATCAAAGAAACTTTGCTAAAGAAGTTTTGAGTAGATGATCTGTGATCATTCGATTGGTTTTCTCTGAAGGATGAAAGGCATCCCAAAACACATACTTATCTGCATCTTGGCATGTAAATGGACTATGCGGATCACATAGGAAACTCATCTCAAACCTCCCAGTGCCGCAGCACCCAGTTCTTGATTCCTCAAATCCTGTCATCAAAGGAAAACTTATTATCACTTTAAGGGAACTGAGAAATAAAAAGCCATAGACAGATTTGATAAATGCAAACATTTTAGAAGTGAAACTCAGGTCCAAGTTAAAACTTGCGGTTAATAGCCTAACAGAACCAGTCATTTGAGAATTTTAAGTCAAAACTTACCATAAACAGAAGGCCTTTTTATGACTTGCAACAAGAGGTTATATGCATCTGCAAATACCACATCAAGACCAGGAAGCTCCCTGTTCAGCTTTGCCACCAAACCCTTTAACTTGCCATTAAATTCCAAACCGACGTTGTTGTATTCCTCCATACAAGCATGGTCTTCCATAATATTTGTTGCTCTTTCCAGTGGCAAACACCCCATTGGAGGAACCCCTGTCAGGGACATCTTCCTTGCCCCTAAAGAATATATTGTCTTCACAAAATCGGCAGCAAGTCCTATAATAAAATCCTGATATTGCTTCACGGTAAACTGCAATCGTCGGTTTGGGAGTGTATAATAGTTTTCCATGAAGTCATTTGTTCCTAAGCTAATCAAATACAAAGCCTCACTTAGTATTTTCTTTGCCTTCCTATCTCCAAGGTAGGCTTTTAATTTCTGCTGGTACTCCTTGTAATACTCCACTTCCTTCCACAATGGAATCACATCCTGCAACAAAGATACCAGTGTTAACAAGAAAAATAGTGCAGCTGTATTCTCATTAAATTGATAGAAAATCCTAAAGATTCTACCGATAACAGTATACATAAACCCCAGCCGACATAATGGATTAGTATATCAGTGTAAAGTGTAAACACTTCCGTAGCTGGAAATTTTATCAACAAAGAAATCAAGTGCAGGAATTATCAAATACTAGTTAATTGGATTACTTACAGCAACTTCAGAAGTGGCATTATCATAGCCAGTCCCTGCAGAAGCAAAGCAAACTCCTACAGCAAAATCTGAGATGCTATACATTGGATCCAAGTATGCAGGTATGGTTGGCTTGAGGCCTAGAGCTTCGGAGATCAAGTCAGGAGGAATTCGGCCGTTGCAGAACCGCCCGGTGGCTTGGCCTCCCGGAAAATCTTGACCATAAGGTGGAAAGTTGCTCCTGGCAATTGTTGGAATGAAGTTGTTGTTACCTGAATCAACGGAGGAATCTCCAAACACTATGACTGCTGGAACTTTAGCTCTGGATTTGGCAACAACTGTTAGTGTTTGAACTAAAAATAGCCAAGGAATCAACAAGTTTGCCATTTTGCTGTGTCTCACTCTTGACCGGAAATAGAATGTAATCCAATAACGGTTTTCTGAGTAAGAAAGGAAACTTAACTTTTAGTTTATGTATTCATTTCATGGAAGAATTGAAAATTTGGGAAATCAATGAGAAAGTTTGGTGGGCAGTTCTGCTCTTAATTGCAGCACCAAGCTAGTAGGTACTGACTGGCATTACGGGGTATAGGGTTTAAGGAAAACGGACAACATAATGATTCCGCAGTAGTAAATTCAGTGAATGCCTGGATTTCTGCAATCATACGCTTTTGATGAAAAAAGACGGGAGTAAAAAGTGAATGATGGCCGTTGAAGTACCAATGGGCAAGTCTGCAACGGCCATCCATGTCAGTTGCTATCTGATTTTGTTGGTATTTATGATCCCATAAATGTAGTAGATGAAGTTGCAGGTCATTTTGATACATGGAAAGGTCAAAGGTGTGTTCAATTCCTCCAGGCCTCCAGTACTGAGGGGGTGAGGATATTAAAAAAAGAAAGCGCTTTCATTACCAGCAAAAATGTTACATTGCATTATTATTGGGATCCTATTACGGGGTGTGGTTGGATGCCATTTATGACCAATTGCTGGCATCTCTTCATTGCTGTAATATTGTGATCTTGCATGTCCTCTGATATGAAGAAAGTAGTTGCTCTAATAACATAGATGGTACTACAGCTTTTAATTCCTGGGGTATGTTATCAATATTGTGAATTATATCATGAGTTAATTATATGTTGCTGTTAATGTTAAAGTGTTATTTCATTACAGAACATTAATTACCTTTCTTATTTCATTACAGGTAGAGCACGCAATTCTAAAGCTGAAAAGACAACTGTTTGAAAATAGCCTAGATATGAAAAGGGAGGTTCCAGCTTCCAACATCTAACTGCTTCTACCTCTGATATGTGCTTATACAATGCCCTGATAATGTTGTTAAATTGCTGATTATGCTCCCTGTTTAATTTAATTGTTAGCTCCATTTAAGAAATTGAACGTACGTTGTGTACTTCTAATCAGTAGCTGCATCCGTATTGACGGCGTATAAGGGACTGAATTCAGTTCCTTTTATCCAGGACTGATCAGATCTCAACCCAATCACGGTTTTTCTAGTAGATGTATGCTACATTAACCTTATCATATTGACTTAGGTAAGTGTTTTAACAAGTCTTAAGAATCGGATGTAATATCTAAATAAGAGATCAAGGACTACAGTTTCAATAATCATGCAACAAATTGTAGATTGACATAGTGCACTTGGAAGATTACTGGCCTAAAATCTGAAAATTGTTATGGTGCTTGTTGCAGACTTATATGCACTACTAGAAGGGGAACGACTGATTTGGATACGAAAAATCATAGTAGGATGAGTAGAACGTGAGGGGCTCTTGGCTAGATTGGCTAAAGGTTCTTGGAAGCTGTTTTTCCAGGAGATAATTAAGCTATCCTCTCTTGCATTCTAATTTACGTAATGCATTGTTATTTTTTCGATTAATTATCAGTTACTCACAAAAGCTTGTTCAATGCTGCTGCAGTCCGGCATGAAACATGGAGAAAAACGGCTTGAAATATCCAATGATCTCCATCAAAGAATGGGCTATCCACGCCTTACTAGCTATTTAAGATATATATGAAGTTCTAATATATTGTTTAAGGAAAATCGTAAACTAACAGAGAGAGGGAGAGAGTTTAGATGGAGAGAATGAAGAGTGAATTGGTGTGTTTATTCTTCTCACAATGGAGGGTTTATATAGGGATAAAAAGCATGGAGTAATACTATTACATTCCATTACTCTTACCACTATTACATTTAATATCATCCATTTACTTAAGTGCTTTCATACATAACATTAACATGATTGATACCAAACTTCTCCACTCTTAAGTGCTATCATACATAGCCATAATAATGCTATTTACATGATATAGACATAATAGTTTTACCACAATTTCATGTATACTACAACACTCCCCCTTGGATATTTCATGTCGATAGTATTTGTCTAAGCCGTGCGCTTCGAAATTGCCTCGTTAAAAACCTTGCCAAGTAATAAAACCCTGTGGGAAAAAACAACCTTGGTCGAAGGAGAAAAAGAGTGCAACGCGCATTAAGTGTGGAGTATGTTTCTAGATACTCCCCCTGATTTATTCTCCCCCTGAAGATCATGGGAGTTCGGATAACCTTCTTAATCCGATGCTCTTCACATGCTTCTCGAAAGGGGTTTTTGGTAGCGACTTAGTAAATAAGTCCGCTACATTATCCTCTGATCGGATTTGATTTACTTCAATGTTTAGAAGTGTTTGCTGTTGCTGATTGTAGAAGAATTTCGGTGATATATGTTTAGTATTGTCACCCTTGATGAAACCTAATTTCATTTGCTCAATACAAGCTGCATTATCTTCGTAAATGCATGTAGGTTTATCTGTGGTAAACTTCAAACCACAAGTTCCTCGAATGTGTCTATTTATAGACCTTAGCCATATGCATTCACGCACAGCTTCATGTAGAGCAATAATCTCTGCATGATTTGAGGAAGTAGCAACAAGGGTCTGTTTTGTAGATCTCCAAGATATCGCCGTGCTTCCCATGGTAAAGACATAACCTGTTTGGGAGCGACCTTTATGGGGGTCAGAGAGATACCCCGCATCAGCAAATCCCATCAAAACATTATTTTTATTTTGATGGAGGGGAGGAGGAGAACGTCGGTCACCATTGATGGTGTCGCCGGCGTCTACATTACGGAAGGTGGCTTTTTGCCTCATGGGGTCTGATCTCATGCTTCCGTCTTTTCTTTTCTCTTTGTAGGGATAAAACAAGCCCATATCAATCGTACCCTTTAAGTATCGAAAGATTGTCTTTATGCCAATCCAATGGCGGCGTGTTGGCGCAGAACTATGTCGAGCTAACAAGTTCACTGCGAATGAGATATCCGGTCTTGTGCATTGAGCTAAATACAATAATGCGCCTATCGCACTTAGATAGGGTACTTCAGCCTCTAATAATTCTTCGTCCTCATCCCTTGGACGAAACGGATCTTTTGTGGGCTCAAGACTTCGGCCGATCATGGGAGTACTTACAGGCTTTACTTTATCTTCATTAAAGCGCCTTAGTAATTTTTGAGTATATGCTGACTGATGGATCATAATCCCATCACTACGGTGCTCGAGCTCTATTCCGAGGCAAAACCGTGTTTTCCCAAGATCTTTCATCTCAAACTCGGATTCCAAATATTTAGCAGTTTCTTTTAACTCATCTAGAGTTCCAATTAGGTTCATGTCATCGACATAAACTGCTACAATTGCAAATCCGGAACTTGTTCTTTTAATGAACACGCAAGGGCATATTTCATTGTTAACATATCCCTTTCCAATCAAGTAGTCACTTAGACGGTTATACCACATCCGTCCGGATTGTTTCAATCCATATAGTGAGCGTCTTAATTTTATTGAAAACGCGCTCCGTGGTTTAGAGCCACTTGATTTTGGTAATTGAAGTCCATCAGGAACCTTCATATATATCTCTGAATCTAGATCCCCATAGAGATATGCTGTAACCACATCCATAAGCTGCATGTCAAGTTTTTCGGAAACTACCAAACTGACAAGGTAGCGGAACGTTATAATGTCCATTACGGGAGAGTATGTCTCCTCGTAGTCGATTCCAGGGCGTTGTGAGAAACCTTGTGCCACAAGGCGGGCTTTATATCTCATCACCTCATTTTTCTCATTACGCTTTCTAACAAAGACCCATTTATGGCCAACAGGCTTTATATTTGGTGGTGTCAGCATTATAGACCCAAATACCTGTCTCTTTGTTAGTGAATCCAATTCAGTCTGGATCGCATTTTTCCATTTAGGCCAATCCGCTCTTCGTTGACATTCTTCAACAGAGCGAGGCTCGATATCATCATATTCTATGATTCCTTTTGCAACATGATATGCAAACGCATCATCAATTGCCATAGAATTTCTATCCATCATCTCATGTACACTATTGTAATTTATGTAGATTTCTCTATTCTCTGGAGTTGGTTCTGACATTGGAGCGTCCCCCAATGATGTCTCTTGGACATAACCATAATCCGGAATATTCTCGTGAGATGGATTATTCATATCTATGATTAATGGATTATTTTGTGCCAAACTCGCTTTCTTTCTTGGGCGAGAATCCATCGAACCTACAGGTCTCCCGCGCTTCCTGGCAGGAGCCATGGGCCTAGCCAATGTGTCACCCATAGAGGGAACGTTGGCGCCATTCTCATGTATTTTTGAGATGGCATTATGTCTTTTAGGGACATCAATCCTTGCAGGTATATTTGCAGCAGGTATGTGTGATCTCGTCACTTTAGCGATATCAGAAAACGCATCAGGCATCGATTCTGCTACATTCTGAAGATCGAGAATTCTCTGCACTTCTTTTTCAGATTGTGCGGTTCGGGGATCAAGATGGGACAAAGTGGGGACAAACCACGACAATTCCTGTCCTTTTTGATGAACATTAGTGTTCATGTCTCCCCCTAAAGGCGGGAAGACTGTCTCATCAAAGTGACAATCCGCAAATCTAGCGGTAAATAGATCACCTGTCAAGGGTTCTATGTAGCGGATTATGGTTGGAGAGTCATAGCCAACATAAAGGCCTAATCGTCTTTGAGGACCCATTTTAGTGCGCTGTGGTGGCGCAATTGGCACATAGACTGCACACCCAAATATGCGTAAATGTGAGATATTAGGCTCATACCCAGTTACCATCTGGGACGCAGAAAAAGGTTGGGTGGCAGTGGGCCTTAGACGAATAAGCACAGCTGCGTGTAATATTGCATAGCCCCAAGCAGAAATAGGGAGATTGGTGCGCATAACCAATGCCCTAGCAATCATTTGAAGTCTTTTAATGGCAGCTTCTGCGAGACCATTTTGGGTATGTACATGAGGGACAGGATGTTCAACCTCGATCCCAATGGACATGCAATAATCATCAAAAGTTTTTGATGTAAATTCCCCAGCATTGTCAAGACGAATTGACTTAATAGGATGATCAGGGTGGTGAGCCCTTAACTTAATGATTTGTGCTAGGAGTTTAGCAAATGCAGCATTTCTTGTGGATAAGAGCATGACATGTGACCAACGTGTCGATGCATCAACCAACACCATAAAATATCTAAATGGTCCGCAAGTTGGATGTATAGGTCCACAGATATCACCTTGTATTCTTTGCAAGAATGGTATATTTTCTTTAATGTCTTTTGCATAGGATGGTCTCGATCCTATTTTTGCTAAAGAGCAAGCTTTGCAAAACGAATGATATGCTTCAGAAGTAATTCTTTGAACCTTTCTTTGGTTCGTACTTCCTTTTGTTTTAAAGAATGGATGTCCGTGTGAAGTTTTTAATATACGGAGCATCATATCTCGACCTGGGTGTCCCAAACGGTCGTGCCAAAGTTTGTATGTGTCGGAATCCCATAAATTTTCATTCATGACATGGTTGGATTCAATGACTCTAATAGTGGTTGCGTACAATCCACTAGAGCGACACATGAGTTTCTCTAATACTCGTGTATTTCCGTAGTTATTAGAGGTGATGTAAAGGAACTCTTGTCCATTCTCACAATGTGTTTTCACATGAAAATCATTGGCTCTTATATCTTTAAAACTTAATAGGGTTCTTCCAGCCCTTGGAGCATATAAAGCTTCGGCGACATTAATATTTGTGCCATTCGGCAATAGAAATTGAGCTGGTCCACGACCATGAATCAATTGAGATGGTCCTGCCATCGTGGTCACTGAAGATTGACTAGGCGTCATCCATAAGAATAATTGCCTATGTCGTAATATAGTATGTGTGGTGCCACTATCAAGAAGGCATTCCAATTCTCCCGAAGACATACTGAAGAAATAAAGTTCGGAATATTAACACATGTCAATGACATTGGTAATGCGATACTTTATTAATAGGGAAAATAGTCAATGATTACATCAAAGTTTCCAAAGTTTATTCCAATATAAAATCAAACTTTATACAAATTGTAATTGCTCAATCCGTTTGGTAATTCCAATAAAATATGACCAGGTAAGTAGAGAGATGTTGGTGGAGCGAGGCTCGCTTAAGTACCCCGATCTCAATTACTTGCCTAGACATCATACTTCATTGGGTACGCCACATGAGAAAGAGTCAATTCAATTGTTATTTGACTAAGGCACATTTGCCGTTTTATTGGAAAATAGAAAAGACTATTTTAATCAAAGTCTGCGGCATCCTCGTGCTCTTCATTTTCAGCTTTGAAGTCTTTTATGGTGAGAATAACATCTTCACCATTTTCTTCTTCAGCAAGGTGAGCTTCTTGCTCCCTCATTTCCCTGTACTCCTTGTAGCGTGCAGCTAGTTGAGTACTTGCTTGGCATTGCTTAAACCAATGCTCGATTGATCCACACCTATGACACATGTCATTGTGGTTGACTTTCTTTATTTGAGGTGCACGTTGTGGATATTCCCTAGGCGGGTTGTTGCTGCTACTACCACGGCGTATTATGCGACCTCCACGGCCCACAGTGTTACGGCCCATGGTGTTGTTATATTCTCTTTTCCCACGTGTGGAATTGCCACCACGTGTGCCCGCTCCAAAGTTGCGGTTTCCTTCCTTATTGGGGCGGTTGTATGGACCCATTCGTCCGTCATGTCCCCTGTTATTAGGGTATACATGCCCCTTATTAGTAGGGTACCGCTCCTTGCGCCCTTTCTTGGGTACATTATAATTTGCCTCATGAACGCTTTTGGTTCCTACGGGCCTTGAATTATAATTCTTCACAAGGATATTGTCGTGCTTCTCCAACACCGACAAAATATTGATAAGCTCATTGAACTTCGTAAGTCGTCCAGCATTAAATTCAGTGCGATATTGCTTTGATAGTATAATTGCTGCGACGGGGAAGGTGGAGAGAGTCTTCTCAATTAGCTCTTCTTCTGTGAGAGGTTTTCCACAGAACTTCAGCATGGCTTTTAGCCGAAGAGCTTCTGAATTGTATTCAGCAACAGACTTGAAGTCGGAGAAGCGTATATTGTTCCATTGAACCTTCAAGTCAGGGAGGAGGGAATCTTGGATATTATCAAAGCGCTCTTCTAGCGCCACCCATAGGTCCCTTGCATCTTTGATGGACATATACTCTAATCTGAGTGCTTTGTCCATATGGCGTCGCATCAAGATAATTGCTTGTGCATGCTTTATGGGTGTTCGTTGGAACACAAGGCCCGCGTTTGGTTCCTGGATTATGGGCAATATCCCTTTTGATGTGAGGTGGTTCTCAACGTCAGTTTTCCAACTATGGTAATCCGAACCAGTTGAGTCAAGGATTTGAAATTCGAGTCTAGGTTCATTCGACATCCTTGAAATATAAGAAGAAAAAGATGCATTAGTTTCGGAGTTTAAAACTTCCACGAAAAACTAAAACAATAAGATTTCCGAGCTATGCTACCAAGAAATCAATTTCCAAGAATATTTGGATTAGACCGAAACAATGATGTTTAATAGGGTCATAAGTCGATGCTTGCGGACGCTCCTAGTCCGAATATTATGAACACTCTTAGTTCATTGACTACGAACGCTCTTAGTTCGTTTAGCGTGAATTTCTATAATTCCGCTTTTTAATTGTAAGTTCCCAAAAAGAAAAAGGAGGAGAAAAATAAATAAAAACTCAAAAGCGGGAACTTTTAGTAAAGAATACCTTGAAATAGTGTTGTCGGAAATGACAGAAAAAGTTGCCCAAAAGCTTCCGGAAAGTCGCCGGAAAATGGCTTGGAAAGTCGCCGGAAAAGTGTCCCGAAAGTCGCCGGAAAGTTGTCGGAAAAATGTCCCGAAAGTCGCCGGAAAAGTCGTCGGAAAGTCACCGGAAAAGTGTCCCGAAAGTCGCCGGAAAAGTCGTCGGAAAGTTGTCGGAAAAGTGTCGACAGATGCTAGGCAGCAACTTGGCAGCTGCTAGGCAGCAGCTCGGCAGCTGCTAGGCAGCAGCTCGGCAGGTGCTAGGCAGGTGCTTCGGCAGCTGTTCGGCAGCTGCGCAGCAGGGGCTCGGCAGGGGCTCGGCAGATGCACTCGGCAGGTCTCGGCAGCTTTCGACAGGACTCGGCAGGGCTCGCTCGGCAGCTTCTCGGCAGGTCTCGGCAGGGCTTCTCGGCAGCTTCTGCGCAGCTGCTCGGCAGGTCTCGGCAGGGCTTCTCGGCAGCTTCTGCGCAGCTGCTCGGCAGGTCTCGGCAGCAGTCTGGCAGAACTCGACAGCGGTCCGGCAGCGGTTCAAAACTTCCGGCAGCCGGTTCTGGCGGTTTCCAGCCGGTTCTGGCGGTTCTGAAACCGGTTCTGGGCTTCTTGAATCAAGGGCTTTGATATGTACTAGGTTTTGGAGGTTTTTTGTAGGTTTGGAAAAATGGCTTTGATCGGATTATGAACTTCCTCTATTTTGACAATTTCGATTCTAATTCTAGAGCAATTTCGTGCTGATAACGTGTTTAAGGAAAATCGTAAACTAACAGAGAGAGGGAGAGAGTTTAGATGGAGAGAATGAAGAGTGAATTGGTGTGTTTATTCTTCTCACAATGGAGGGTTTATATAGGGATAAAAAGCATGGAGTAATACTATTACATTCCATTACTCTTACCACTATTACATTTAATATCATCCATTTACTTAAGTGCTTTCATACATAACATTAACATGATTGATACCAAACTTCTCCACTCTTAAGTGCTATCATACATAGCCATAATAATGCTATTTACATGATATAGACATAATAGTTTTACCACAATTTCATGTATACTACAACATATATATAAATTTGTTCTCCAGATCGACCAAAGCTTAGACCAATTAATATTGATATATGATCCTTTCAGAAAAAAAAATTATTGATATATGATAATGGATAAGATGGAGTACTAAAATTATTTTTGTTGTACTCCGTCGACATACAGTGCAGTACTACTGAATTTCAATATCATCATGCATGCATTATAGAATTCGAACCTCCTTTAAAATCAACAATTAATTACTAAACTTTACTGATGTATGAGTTTGACCAAGTAAGTAATTTCCTACGATTTGAAAGGGAATAAAGGATTATTTAGAAAGCTGGACTATTATTTATTTATATGTGTTGGTGTTTAATATCTTGTTATAAATAGAAGATGAAAACGATGCCTAAATTGCAACTGACAAATTCAAGTTCATGTTCGATCAAGACAATCGAGTTGGAAATTAAAATGAGAAGTAGCTGCTGCATGCTCTTGTTTATCAGCCTATGTGAAGTTCATTACCAGCAGTACTGAGACAATGGAGAGATCAGGTAATAAGGTGATTCGCAAAGGTCATGTCCCAGTGCTTGTGGGGAAACAAGGGGATGAAGATGATCTCATGGAGAAACTATGGATGCCGATCAAGCTTATCAACCATCCTCGCATCATTGCGCTACTCAACAATTCAGCCGATGAATTTGGGTTTCGCCAACAGGGCTTGCTTAAGATAATTACTCAAGATGTTCACCTTGTCAAAGGTATGATAGAGAGCTTATCAAATCACAAGTATTAATAATAGTATAGTAGTAGAGAGCTAATCTTTTTGATAAGATATGAGGAAGAATATCATTCTCTTGACCGATCATATTTCTTGATATTTAAATGATCTAAACATACAACATGTAGTTGCCTTATATAGGCACAAGACTAGAAAAGATCGATCAGACAAATTAAGCACTAAAAGGTTATGTCCTGGTGCTATGTCTGTGGTAAAACTTATAGCTTTGTCTATGATAAAACTTATACTAATTGACTTATGCTATGTACGTGAATGCAATGATGAGAAGCTCAAAGAAATCTTCCTAGTTATATGCAAAGTTCAAAATAGCTATATGAAAAACATGTAGATATTAACCACCGTCCATCTAAGGTCTTACCGACTTCTAACACTTTCAATTAAGGATATGATAGATTGATGGAGAGACCTAGCCTTTTGTTGCAAGTTCTTAGTATGATAGCTACCAGCTGTAAAAATTAGTCAAAGAAACAAGTTTTGTTTAACATGTATGTGCCAAAGAATGCCTCTAATATGCGACATATTGCTTCAAAATCTTTGATTAATGTATCAACAAAAGTTGATCGATCAAGATCACGCTTTAGAAACTCCAAGTTTGTTTCATAATTACTTGCTACGACATTAGAATTGGCATTATCATAGCTAGTTGCTGCAGAAGCAAAGCAAACTCCATAGCAAAACCTGAGGACAATGCATGTACAGTATGTATGCATGGTTGGATTGAGGCCTAAAGCTTCAAGGGTAATCTAAGTCGGGAGGAATTCAGCTATTACAGAACGGTCCGGCCACGTATAGGTTAACCTCCCGGCCGGAAAGTCTTGACCATGATGAAGGTTCTTACGATTGTCGGAATATATATAATCAAGTTGTTGTTGGTAGTGTTAGTGTTTGTACTAATTGGGAAAAGTCCGGAAAACCAAGCCAGGAAAATGTACAAGTGCCCCATATATTGGTGTAAGGCCATCTCCCACGGTAGGCCATATTTCCATTTATGACCTAAAACTTCTTCCCATCGTAGGCCATTTCCCAAGGACCAAGAAAAATATTTGGCCTGTTCAAATTTTGTAGGCCAAATTTGGACTCAATTTTGGTAAGCCAAATTGTGGGACTGACTTCTTTTTTTAGAAAATTACTCATAAGTGTCACTTTGAAACTTTAATTAGCCATAAGGCCACCTATTATTTTTTGTACAAATAAGGCCATTTCACACCCAAATTATTTTCAGCAATGACAATTTTGCCCATCCACCTTATAACAAACAAAAATTTCTCATATCTCTTCGCAATTACAAAAAAAGAATTCTAAACTCTCTCTCTTTCTCTCTCCCCCTCTGTCTCCGGTGAAATACTCCTCTCCACCGTCACGTCGGCGATCAGAACTGAATCTCCGACGCACGACATACGACGCCGTTTTGCGACTGGATCTCCGACGCACGAACTGGATCTCTGATGCACGACGCGGACTGGAACCAGATCTCCGATTCTCTCCTTTGCCTCTCTCTCTCTCTCTTTCTCTCCGGCGAAACACTCCTCTCCACCATCACGTTGGCGACTGGAACTGAATCCCCGACAGACGCGCCGTTTTTCGACTAGATCTCGGACGCACGAAATGGATCTCTGATGCACGATGGATCTCATCCTGGCTTCGGCAGCACCCTTCGTCAACGCCATCGCTTATTCTGTTGTCGATTCCATCTCCATCACCTTTCTCAGTCGAAGCCGAACCGAACGGAGACAAGCCAGAGTAGATTCTCACCGTCTCCGCGCACGAGGACAACGTCGCCGGAATATAGCTAACCGGAATTGATCGTTCTTTGGTTCGTTGTGCTAAGTTTTTGATTTTCTTATAGATTTTTGGTTTGAATCATGTATTGCTACTGTTTTTGGAAATGGCAGAAACTCTTGTATTGTTTTTTTTCATTCAGTTTGATAGCTTTGGTTTGATTTGGGCAATTACTATGAATTTTACAATTGTTTTGATTTCTGAGTAGCTTTTGTATTGTTTTGAGTTATGGTAATGAAATTGGATCTTAATTTTCTGCCTCATTGTTCAATTTTGATCTTATGGTATCTATGTTTCTGATGGTGTTTTAGTCTGGTTTGTATTTTTGTTTTTGTGGTTGAATTCTGTTTTCTGATGGTGTTGTGATGTATTTTGATTGATGAATAATGAACCATTTCTTGTATGTTATTTGTTGCAGTTAGTAACTCTCTATAACTGTTATAACGGCTTTTCAACATAGTGATAGTATCTTTCTATGCCTATGTTAGTATCTTTTCAGGGAAATTCTAGTGTAGTGGTGGGTATCTCATACCCACATTTATAAAAGTGAGAACAAATTTTGTTGTCAAAGTTGTAATTTGAGTCCTACTTTGTGTAATTTTAGTTCTAATAATGGTAATTACACCTCTTACGACATTTTACAAGTTTTTGAACAAATTCGTTGTCAATGTTGTAATCTTAGTTCTAATAATGGTAATTACACCTCTTACGACATTTTTACAAGCTTTTGAACAAATTCGTTGTCAATGTTGTAATTTTTGTTTAACTATATGTAAATAGTGTCAATGAATATGGTAACTTTTGTTCTCAATGTTGTAATTTTGGTTCAAATACTTGTAAATTTTTGTTCAAATAGTTGTAAATGAGGGTATCTCATACCCACCAGTACACTAGCTTGTCTCATCTTTTCAACATGATGTCAATAGCTTCTATTTTCATTTTCATTATTTCAAGTTAGCAGCTCCGTGTAATTGTTCTAGTGGCATTTCAATATCGTGATAGTAGCTTTATGTGTATATGTTAGTATATTTTCAAGCTAATGTCAATAGTTTTTTTTTTTCAAATCAGTAGCTCTCTGTAACTATTATAGTGGTTTTCCATCATAGTGATCGTAGCTTTCTGTACCTATGTTAGTAGCTCTCTAATGTTAGTGAGAGTAGCTCGTTGGTGTTGGTGACAGTAACTTTTGTTGTTGGTGAAAGTAGTTTCTGGTGTTGGTGAAAGTAGTTTTCTGGTGTTGGTGAGAGTAGCATTTGTTGCTGATGAGAGTAACTTTTGGTATTGGTGACAATGTCTTTTGTTGGTGGGGATAGTAGCTTTTCGTTTTGGGAAGCATAGGTTTTGGTAAGGAGTAGCTTTTGTTGTTGGTGATAGTAGCTTTTGTTATCTCGCCGGAGGTTGCCGGAAATCTCACCAGAGTAGCTTTTGTTGCTAGTGATAGTAGTTTTTGTTGCAAGTGATAGTAGCTTTTGTGACCTCGCCGGAGGTGGCCGGGAATCTCATCAAAGTAGCTTTTGTTGCTAGCCACAGTAGCTTTTGGTGTTAGTGACAGTAGTTTTTCTGGTCGCCGGAGTTCGCTGGAAGTTGGCCAGAGGTCGGCCGGAGACCCGCCGGAGTTGACCGGAGACCTCGTCGGAGAGGAGAGAGAGAATGATTGTTGATTTTGTACTCTAGTGGCATTTATGTAAATATGTTGGTTTTTAATATCCAAAATATAACACATTTTTTAATCTAGTGGCCTTATGAGGGAAAAAACTAGTTGGTGGCCTTATGACTAAAAAAACATTCAAAGATGCACTTATATTTTTTTTTCCTTTAAGAATATGTATTGGGTGGTTCTATTCAGACCTCCTAATTTGCTATTTGGACCTATCTAAATTTTTGTCAAAATTTCATTCCTATTTTACCCCTCTTTTATAATTTATAATAAATAAAAAACTGAACATAATGAATACCATTGAAAGTCAAGAGTCAATATTCTAAGAACACTCTCTCCCTTCGCAATTGTTCTTAGCCAATTGACAAATATGAATCATAGAGTTTTTTTTTGTTTTTTTTTATTCAAAATTTGTGATGCACTTCATTACTTCGTAGCCATGAGAAATTAAAGAAGAAAAGAAGTGTAAGACCCCGGAAATTCGTTATTAATTTCTAATGGTTTCCGGGAATTAGTAAAGTGTTCGGTTGTACGATTTTGTGGCTCGTGAATGGAGCGGAAGTGTTTCGGACGAATTATTAGTCGAAGAATATGGATTTTGGGGGGGTGGCAATGGTTGACTTTTTATACGTTGGGTTTCTCCAAAAACGTCCTTCACGAAAGTCGTAGAGCGCGTCGATACGAGTTCGTGGACATGTGGAACGCGAGAATCGGAGTTCGCATGAGAAAGTTATGAGCGATTGAAATTTGGGGAAATTTCTATAAATATGAGAAAATTCCGGATTTTTCATTAAATCCCAAAACTTTCCTTTTTCTTATTTTCCTCCCCAAAACTCTCCGTTCTCTCTCCTCTCCCACGCGGCAGACCCGCTCGACCCGACCCGACGCCAGCGGCGCCGTCGTGCGTCCTCCGGCCACGATCCGGCGCTTCCCGCGTTCGCCGTGAGCCGCCCAGACGCCCCGTGGCGTCGCTTTGTTCCGTCGCAACCTCCAGGGCTGGATCGAAGCCCTCGACCGAGCCCCAAACCCTACCCGGCCGGAACTCCTCCACGCCGGCGTTGCACGGGTCGATCCTCCTCAGTTTTGGAATCGCCTCTTCCTGCTGATCATCCCCATATAGGCCTTGCATCTCGATTTGGGGTGTAGAGCGCTAGATCAAGGTTTGACTTTTTCGATGGTCCTGATTCGATCTAGGATCTGATCAGACGCACGAGATTGATCCAACTTCCAGGCTTGATCTAGGACGATCTAGACCGAATCTCACTTAGCTCCAGG